>NW_005871807.1:238328-256036 GCF_000147115.1 Myotis lucifugus | reverse complement strand
GCAGCCTGCCCCCCAGTCCTGCTGTTTTAAGCCACGGCTTTGGTGTGGGTTGTTACTCAGTAGCAGGTAACTGGAACTGTAGCTTCAGTAGTTAAGGAAGCAATAAGAAATATTTACTGGCTGACACATTACCTGATTATATTGTGCATATTAGCTCAGCTGAAGAGAGATGGCAAAATATCATAATCATGAATGCCTTGGATTGATGAGTATCATTTACCATATGTTGAGTAACCATAAACTATGATATTATCTTTAAACTAGAACAAAGTGATACTTATCTAATAAACCTTTTGAAATTTTTGTAAAACTCAACATTGCTACAAATATAATCTCAGTAGACACACTACCTTTTATAGTATAAGAAGAGTAATTGCCATCAGCTGTAATACCTTCAAATGAGGTCTGAAACAGAGAAGCCATAAAAAGTAAAGCAAGAAAAAAATGTATACTGATAATTTTACATAGGCAATAAAGAAACCTTAGTTGTAAAAATATAATCTATACTAATAAAAGAGTAATATGCTAATTAGACCAGGTGGACGGGACATCTTCCGGTCGTCCTGCCTTCCTTCCAGACAAAGCCACAGGTGGCGGGGCTGAAGCAGAGGCGGTTAGGGGTGATCAGGCCGGCAGGGGAGGGCAGTTGAGATTGATTTCAGAGAGGAAGGAAGAGGGAGAGTGATAGAAACATCAATGATGAGAGAGAATCATTGATCGGCTGCCTCCTGCATGTCCCCTACTGGGGACCAAACCCACAACCTGGGCATGTGCCTTTGACTGGAATCGAACCCGGGACCCTTCAGGCCTCATGCCAAGGCTTTATCCACTGAGCCAAACCAGCTAGGGCTGAAGATGCTTCTTAACAACACAGAAGTAATTTCAGTTGTCTACAGTCTGCTTTTCCGCAGGCGGCTTTAGATCTATGGCTGGACTTTGACCTGCCTTACCTTTGTAGACCCTGTGAGCACATAATACATGTTTGCTGAATGATTCGCTGAAGAAAAATGACCATTCAAGATCATTACTATGTTCCAATTGTGTGTGTGTTGTTGTTTTTTTTTTAAATCTGGGCATGTTCAAAACTTTGATTTTTTTTTCAAAATATATTTTTATTAATTTGAGAGAGTGGAAGGGAAAGGGAGAGAGAGATAGAAACACCAGTGATGAGAGAGTCCCCTGACTATAGAATCGAACTGTGACCCCCTGGTTCATGAGTTGATGCTCAAACACTGAGGAACACTGGCCTGGCCAAATCTTTGATTTTTAAACCACTTTAGCAAACTACCAAAAAAAGAAAAACAAAGAAAATAAAAAAATAAAGACAGAAAGCAGGTCAAGCAGCTGTTTTTGGTTTTTTACTCTTTTAGACATGAAAGATATTTTGAAGCTTTATCTCAAGAAAATAGTTTTTCATTTCTTATTCAGAAACTTCATTATAGTCTATGTGTCAGGCACAATTTAGTACAAAAACAAACTAAATAATTATTAACCTATTTTGTGAAATGAAACCTAAACCAATCTGCATTGTTTCAATAAGCCCTTGTTGCTAGAGTGCCAAACAGATATTAAACAATTAACAAAACATTATCAAAAATGTATTTCCTTTTAGATGACAGATAATCATTGCAATGACTGGAAAGTGATTTTCTAGCAAAGAAGCGGCCGGAGAAGAAAGCTGATCGCCCGAGGAATAAGCTGGGGAAGTGCCAGCAAGGACCCCTCCCGGGGCGGGCTGAGCTGACCCTGAGCCCCGGCCTCCTGGTCCAGCCGGAGGCTCCTCCGGACCCCAGGTCGCTCTACACGAGCCACAACTCGGGGAGGAGGGCGGCAGCCCCTCCCCGGCTCACCCCTCCCGCCTCCCTCCTTCCTTCCCTCCTTCCCTCCCAGCGCCGGTCCGGGTCCGCCTGGCGCACAGCTGCCCGGCCCGCACCTCCTCGGGCGGGCGCCGCGGCTGCTGATGGGGCGGAGGAGCGCTCGCCTCTGCTGTCCGCCACCCACTCGGGGCACGTCACCCCCACCGCCCCGCCGCGCTTACCGGAAAGCAGCCCGCGAGGGAAGAGCCGCAGTGCCCTTTCCACCCGCGGGCCCAGCGGGGGAGGCGCTGTCCGGGGTCGGGGAGGGGGCGCCCACTGCCTTGCGCTGCGGGCTTGGTGCGTGGAGTGCGCGCGCCACCCTCTGACCCGGGTGCGGGGCCGACGGGCCCGAGGGGGGCCGCCTTCGGAGTCACCGCCTCGGAGTCAGCGCAGACGCGGGCCGAGGGGAGGCGGCCGCTCCAGGTCCGTCACAAGCCCTTTCAGCTGCGGAGGAGCCTGGGCGCGGCTCACCTGGGCGCCCGTCCTTGAAAAGCTTAGTGAGAAAAACGTGCGTCTCCTGGGCTCACCCACCCACACTCGTCAGTCGGGGAATCGCCTTAACGAGAGGAACAGGTTCATCCATTTTCCTGTGGGGCCCGGAGTGCGCCCCCCTTGTTACTGCGGCTGGTGAACGAGGAGGGAGAGCAGGGAAGACGGGGTGTTTTTGGTGTATATGTAGGTGAGATTGAAATTAACTTTAATAAGTAACCCAAGTTAATACTGTGTCTATTTCTATCCATTTTTCTTCTCTAGATGGAATCCAAAAAGATTGATAGCTTTCTGGGAACTGGAGAAAGAAGGGAAGATCTATTTACCAAATTATTAAATTTATTCAAAGATCTTTGTTGTAAGCCTTTCAGTTGACTTGTGTGGGTGAAATAAGGTGGGGTCAGGAGTATCAAAAACGGAAGGCAATGCTTTAAAAAACCACTTAAGAGTGGTGAGCTTGGTCAAAAATGGCTCTTGCAAATGTAGCTTAAGTGCATCTATCTTTTCCAGATGAATGTGAGAAGTTTAAAAACCCTGGGAGGTGCACATCAACGTTTTTGACAATCTGGGCAGATGGTGTTTCTTGTGCACACTTTTTCCAAGTCCCGGCTGGAATTGGAGCGGCTGTGGAGCAGGTTAAACTCGTGTAGTGTTTAAATGTTTTTACTTAACACGTGATAGCTTGAAAAGCAACTACTGAGATCTTAATCCACACTTAGCAAGAAGCAGGAAAGTGAAAAGATGTTTAGCTGTGAATATTTCAACATGATCCATGAGTTGGGAAATAAGGTACAAACTGGAACAGAAACTCACCGAGAAAGCACACAAGTCCTGCAACTACTTATCAATGAATGTTTCAACTTTATCAAGCTTCAACTTTTTAAAAGGGTGTTTTAACACAAACTATTTGACAGTTTGTTAAGAGGAGGAGTTTGGGTTTAACTAACTTTCCTATAATAGATTTCATGTCCTCTATGTCGCGTCTATGTTTTTGATCAAGTACTGGCTAGATTATTCCACCAAATGGTCATGCCCATAGATCTGCCTGTAGACTTCATCATTTGTCATATATTTGTTTAATCTGATAAGACTCCTCAAACTACAAAATAAGGTACAAGTTTCAGTTCAGCCACTGAGAAAAAGAAGTTTCATTCCAGAAAACTTTTAAGAACCAAAGAAATTAAGTGTTAAAAAACAGAATTGGACTGAGTACATTTTAAAGATATTGGCTTTATTCGGTGATTCATGGCTCTGGCAGCATCCCATCCAGTCCATAGAAGGGAGCTCCGAAGGCTGTGCCAATGAGAGACTGCTCTGGGCAGAAGGAGGCGGGAACAAGGAAGCCCTATAGCAGAGCTTGGACTGCTGTGCTCAGGACACTTTCGTCAGGGATGACTGATGCCCTCACAGTGCTGGCCAGGCTGCTCCTCACTGACTGGCTTACCCTCCCATTTCCGGGAGAGGCTGCAGGTGTGATTGTCTCCTTTTGGTGACATGGGGCTTCCCATAAGTTGCTCCATGTGGGGCCTGTTGTCTTATTTTTAACAACTGGTTTAGCAAGAAGTTCTTTCTGCCTTGTAGCAGAATCACTTCTTAACTGGAAAGGGAGACAGGTTACATAATTAGAAACTACTTTCTAAGGGGGGGGGTGGTTAAGGGTGCTTCAGAGTTTGTGTTGCTTTGGCACTTTTCTAGATTTTTTCCCTTTCCCTGGCTGCTGTTATAAAGTTAATCTCTTTTTCTTTATAAAAATAAAAATATATATGTGAAAACTAAATGTAAAGCATAGCTCCTTTCTCTGGCTTCGGGTACGTTTGTTGAGCTCTGCATGACTGCACCCCTCATTATGGTCTCAGGGACAACCTGCCTCAGGCGCGGTTTGGCTGGGGGACCCACCCTCCTGCCAGTGCCCAGCTGCTGACCTTGGGCTTGTACCTGCACCTCCTTGGGATCGGCTCGCCACCTGAACGGGGTGGTGTGTCGTGTTTCCTGTTGCTCTCCCAGCCTGTGACACCGTGTTCTTGGTACGGAACCTGGATACACTAGGACAGTGGTCGGCAAACTCATTAGTCAACAGAGCCAAATATCAACACGATTGAAATTCCTTTTGAGAGCCAAATTTTTTAAACTTAAACTATATAGGTAGGTACATTGTTATTAACTTAATTAGGGTACTCCTAAGGCTTAGGAAGAGCCACACTCAAGGGGCCAAAGAGCTGCATGTGGCTCGCGAGCCTCAGTTTGCCGACCATGGCACTAGGAGATGATCTACCACTCAGAAATGTAGACGCAGCCCTCCGTGGCACCCCCACGGAACCCTTGGCTTTGAACAGGCAAATGTTGTGGGGACCCCCTTTCCCCCACTGGTGCTCGGGGCTGGGGAGCCCAGTGTGCCGTAGTTCACCTTGCACCAAAGAGGGAACTTCTCAGGCAAGATATTCTGCCCAACTCTCAACTGTCCGAGTTCTGTGCCTCCGACCAGCATGGGTGCGGCCTCCCCCTGAGCCTAGGAGTCTGCCCGCTGGCTCTGAGGGCCTGGTGCTGGCTGCCCTGTCAGAGCTGAGTGCCCGCCATGGGTGTGTGTGTGGGGGGGGGGGGGCGAGCGTGGGCTCTGCCCTCAGGAAGCTCCCCTGGCACCTGCCCCCCGGAGCTGTGCCTTTGTGTTAAGAACGGGAGCTCCTCGAGCCCCTCCAGGCCTCATGCTCCCCGGGGCCCTGACGTGTCTCCCGCACAGTGGCTGGTGCAGTGCTGGAAGCTGGTCCACCCTTGCTGCTTGACACAGTCGCTGCAGGGAAGAAACAGCTGCACAGCTTATGTTTCAAGGGACCTGGGATATATGGCATATGTTTGCTCCCCCTCTTAGCGCTATGTGTTTTAAACAGGACCACCTCCCTAAGAAAGGTTGTTTCCCCAGGTGAGGATTTTTCAATAAATTTTGGACTTGTTGGGCCCACATCCCCAGGGGTCTGCCCACCAGGGAAAGCACCAAAGTCTATACCCCTGGAGACTCACCGACACAGGGCAGTCCCAGGGAAGGCAAGCAGCAAGGCTGGGAGGACATAACCTTTACTGGGTAAGATAATCTCCTTCAGTCACTTCCTTGTAGCTTATCAGTAGAGCAGTGACCTTGGAATAGCCCTTATAATGGAACACAGAGATTAATCTAGACAGGATTAAACTTAACAGAACTAGATTAACAAACGCCCTAACCTTTGGAATAGAATGGATAGGATTAAAATCAACTGGTATAAATACAGATGTAACAAGACAATAAGACAGAGAACCTGGCTAGAGAACCTCGCTATGCTGATCAACTGAACACTGTCTCCGTGTCATTCCTTCTTTGCCGACTCCGTCCACACCTTTGGGAACCCCTGGACCTGCTGGGGCTGGACCCCAACAGTGCAGAACAGATGCTATGACGCCCGTGTGCTGCCTGCTCCTGGGACGCCCGCAGGTGCCTGCCCTGAGGTGCCCCCTGTAGGTGCCCGCCTTCAGGTGCCCGCTGGCTGCTGCGTGTCACCTGAGCAGAACTGAAGAGCTCTGGGCCGTCTGGACTCTCTCTGGCCTCAGAGCTCACGAGTCTCCTACCCACTCCCGCCATTAGAAAGCAGGGGTTGCCCTGGGGCAGCCGCCACACTCAGCACACAGGCGAGAGGACAAAGACGGGACAGGTCTGGCCACTCGTGCGTCTGTGAGACCCTCGGTGGTGACGGTGGTGGCCCGGCCCCTGCAGTCCTCCCGCGAGTGGCATTGCTGTTGGTCGTTTCCAGGGGCCTCTGCGGAAACCTACCCACCTCACTGTGCGTCAGAGAGCAATGTGGGCATTTGGCCGGTTGCCAAGAATGTCTGTCCGATCATCTATTCAGGCCCCGGGGAAGTGACTCCAGCGCGGGCCCTCGGGTCCCTGGGCCACAGGAGTGGGTGCTGGGCCAGCCATCGCCTGTCCCCTGGACCGCGGGCCTCTGGGCCCCGTGGAAGTTGGAGTCGGGAATTAGCACATGTGAGAGCCAGTTTCTATGAACCCTGAGGGGGAGGCATCGTGCTGCCCGTCGCTCTGCACGGACCCGTCTCTGGGGGAGGCGTGGCAGGGACCACAGGCACCTGCGGTGGTGCTGGCTCCTCGCCAAGGGCACAGCCAGCCCCGCAGGAAACGCCCTGGGGCTGAGCTGCTGTTAGAAACTGGCTACTCGAGTCAGTTCCTGGTTACAAGACCTGGTCTTTTTCAATTGCTGTAACAAGCGACGCCCTTTCAAGCCTAGACTCATTCAGTAGCTGCTGCCACGGTCCTTGTGGGTCCGAGCGTTGTACTGTGGACCCTCTCCCCGTCTCCCACAATCCACCCCCCACCCCCCGGGGCCAGCGCTGCTGGGAGGCGGCGGGAGGCACCAGCTCTCAAAGGCGGAGGCGGCGGGAGCCTTTGGCTGCTGCTTCTGCCTCCTGCTCGGGGCGCTCGGGCATCTCAGCGCAGTAATCTCAGCGCAATAACCTCAGCGCAATAACCTCAGCGCAATAATCTCAGCGCCATGAACTGAGGCCGAGCCGCCGCCTCCGCGGACACTGCGCAGCCACTTCCCGCTCCAGGACACACCGCGTGCAGCCCGGGCCTGGCGTTGGGCTCGGCCCAGCGCGCGGTCCTCCCCTCCACCCTCTCCCGGGCCGCAGGGATCTGACCGTGGATTTTATCCAAACTTTGCCGCATCCCGAGTCACTGTCCGGACCTGCCGGGCAGTTTGAAATCAGGTCCCCGTTATGGGTGCGGAGGGCCCGGGGTTGAAGGACGGGTCTCGGGAGAAGGCGCCCTGGGCAGGTCAGCGCCCGCGAGACAGGCGGGTGCCCGGAGGGGAGGTGTCTCCTCAGACACCAGAGGACGGACTCTCTCTGCTCAGAAGCGAGGCTCAGAGAGACGAGGTCAGCGCTCTCTGCTCTGGTCGGTACATTATAATTTCGCCGTCTGCACAATGAGGTTTGTGTCTGTTTCCAACAAGATAAGCCCCGTGAAGGTGAGAAGTAGCTGGTGGTTTAGGCTGTGATAGCCGTTCCCTGGTGGTCTGACTAGGACCTGAGCGGAGACCTCATTTTCTTTCTGTAAAGGCCCCAGTGGGTGGTGAGAGCCGCCCAGGCCACAGTCCGCGGAGTGGCTGCTCCTGCTGTGGGGCCGGCAGTTGATTCCCACGCGGAGGAAGCGTCGCTTTGCCACCTGTCACCACACCGAGCCCTCCAGCCCCCCACCCCCACCCCAGGGTCCCTTCCTGGTGTGAGTTTACATAAGTAAAGACCTGAAGGTAGAAACCACACAGTAAAATATAATAGAAATCATATAATTCGGTAGAAAGTTATTGCTTAGGTAACTAAAAGGTAAAAATGTTACTCAAAGGCAGTGATTTCCAACCGGTGTGCCGCGGGAATTTTAAAACTATTTAGTCCGGGCACCGACCTCTTTTCCCTTAGATGTCAAATGAAAAATGCCAACAGCCAGCACAATAGCCATCTGTGGGAGTGAATAAAAATACACCTGTGTTTTGGTCAAATTGGCAAAAAATACCTGTTTTGGTGCAACAGGGTTTTAGTCATTAGTGTTCTGTGCGCCATGCGATGGGTCCAAAAGCAAGAACCAGCTGCCCCCGAGGGTGGGCAGAGCAGGGAGGGGCTGGGATTATTAAGTGTCATTTAGAGGAGGGCGTGGGGCACTGAAGCAGGGGCTCCCAGACCACCCCTGCGGCTCCCTTCACCCTCCTGGTTTCAGGCGGTGCAGCGCCGGGCAGAGCCACGGGGTTGGCAGAGCCCCAACCACAGCAGGACGAAGCGGAGGAGCGGGGCTTGGACCCGAGCTCAGCAACCTCATCACTAGCACATTTGCCTCCACACTGGCTTCAGCCGGCCGGTCCTACAGCGTGTCCTGGCTCCCTGGAATCATTTCGTTTCTGTGGATGCAAGGAGGAGAGAACAAAACGTGGGCTCCCCTTTCTGTCACTCTCTCCTAGCCGCCCTCCCCACAAACAGCCCAGGGAAGAGAGAGAGCAGGGCTTTCCCCACAGGCTGTTCCTGCATCCTCCCCTGGACCGTCCTGTAACCATCAAAGCCCCAAACTCCTCTCATTTTATCTGACGTCATTTTTCAGTTTCAACACAGGCTAGATATATAGAGTATTTATACAATGGATACTTCTTGGCCATAAAAAAGGAGGAAATCTTACCTTTTGAGAAAGCACGGATGGATGGACCTGGAGAGTATTATGCTAAGTGAAATAAGCCAATCAGGGAGAGACAAATACCATATGATTTCACTTACATGTATAATCTAATGAGCAAAATATATACAGACTCATAGATACGAAACAGACTGACAGCTGTCAGACGGGAGGGGTGTTGCGTGGGGCTGGATGAAAAAGGTGAAGGGATTCACCAAAAAGAAAAAAAACGCATCGACACAGAACAGTATGGCGATTACAAGAGGGAAAGGGGTGGAGGAGGGAGTGGAAGGTGGAAGGGAAGGAGACTTGACTTTGGACCCAGGCACAGAGGATGTGTTATAGAAGTGTACATATGAAACCAAATAAATTCAGTACAATTTTTCTAAAAAGCATGTCATAGTGAATAAGTGAATTAACTGGAGAACAGTTCCATTGAGAAACTTGGAAAGAGAGACTGAGATGATGCCATTCAGAGTGTCCCACAGACAACGTAAGCCTTTCCAATGCTGGGGACACAGCCCGACAGTGTGAAGTGCAGATCGACACACAGGATGGGTCTGGAGGACAGAGGGGCTGTTTGCCATCAAATAGATAAGTGAGTTTGATGTTTGTGATGGGAAAATGTAATTTGACCACTTGTGGGTTTACAGGATTATAATGGTCCTTGCAGTGTTTTGAAGGAACATTACATATACCTTGTGATCCATGTTCTTCCATCCTGCTTTCTCACAAGTCTCAGATTTTCTATAAAGGTTTTTATTATTATGAACAGGTTGTATTTTCATACTCTTCTAGTTTTTATTTTTCCTGCTTCTCTTTTTCTTCTACTAATCCCATTGAACTCAAATCTGATCCTTGTCTAAGTGTGCTAACAGAACCCTCACTGCTCCTGATGTCTCATTCCTGTAGTAAGTATTTATGAAGAGAGGGAGCTGTGATTGCGGAGAGGCCTCTGGGAGAGCAGTCAGCTCTTGGCTTTGCTGAATTGCTTGTAACACTACTCAACAACAGAACCTCTGGGACTCATTTTCACTACCCTAATATAACGAAATTACACTATATAATTCCTGTGAAGCCTGAAGGGAGACGAGAGCCACTGTCTGCCTGTGTGAAACAGTTTTGTTGTAAGCTTTTCCAAAGACACAGCCCAAGGACATCTGGAGACCAGTGGAGAACATCCTGCTCTCTTCCAGGTCAAGTGAGGTGATAGGGGCCTGTCTCAGGAATGTGGGGCCTGGTGACCAGAGTTCTAGCTTCTGTATTGTCCTGTCACTGAGGAAGTGACATCAAGTTTGCAAGGTTCCATTACCTGTATGTGTTCCTTTAAGCACACTTGCCCGGAAAGCCCTCTGGGCTTTTGACTGACACCCCCAGAAATACTCCAAGTTCCCCAACTCAGCTTTCTCCCACAGCTCCCCGTTCTTGCCACCAGGGGCCTAGCATTCAGGAGAGCCCAGTGAGACCTGTGTTGTCTGATCGGTTTAGTGTCCTGGCAAAGCCACTGTGTCCTCCTGGGCCTTCCCAGGGACCCTGCCGACACACGAGGGATGGTACAGGAAACAATCTTCTAGAGACCTGGACCGGTGTATATGACATCAAACCTGCCCCACCTGTGCGCGGGCAGTGTGACCTGCGCCGGATGCAAAAACTCCGAGAGGGCCAGATCACTAGACGGGGTGGGATGTGGCCTGGACTGCCACTCCCAACAGGCCTGGGCTTCAGCACTGTGATACTGGTAGAGTCACACCGTCCTGGGCCACCTCGCTAGGTCTCCACCTGTAAGGGGGTGAAATGGAGGAAACGAAGGGGTGACCACCCAGGCCATATCCCCTCCTTGGGTCTCCCAGGACACGGCGCATCAGACCTGGGGCTGGCTGTGGGCCTACATGGTGGGTGGCCTCCACCTCCACTCCCCCTGGACCCTGCCTAGGCACATGCATATTTTTGGTCCCAACTACGTGTTTAGCCATTGGATTCTCCCCAACAAAATGCTGCCATGGGGATGTGAAATGGAATCCCTAGCAGAGCCCAGTTGGAGAGGGCGCCCCCTTCCGGACTCCCCGGGACATCGCCCCGCCACCCCCGACCCCCAGCCCCACCCCAACCCCCCCCTCCCCGCCCCCCTCCGCTCGGAGCCTCTCTCCCGCATCTGGCATCTCCTGGAAGCTCAGAAGGTGGATGAGAGGCAGCTGGTGGCTCAGCAGGGACAGATCTAGTCCGGGCTAGAGGGCGGGCAGGCGGGGCAGAGGGTGGAGGGAGCTGAGCACCAGGTCAGCCAGGGGGCCCAGGGCTCAGCGGGCCTGGAGCCCTGGCACCTCGGGCTCTTGAGGCTCCCGGAGGCCGGCTCCAGCGTCTATGGCCATACCACCCTGAACGCGCCGGATCTCGTCTGATTTCAGAAGCTGAGCAGGGTTGGGCCTGGTTAGTACTTGGATGGGAGACCGCCAGGGAATACCGGGTGCTATAGGCTTTCTATTGCGATTTTTTGAGGCCGCCCCATCCTCCCTTTGGTGGTGTGGGGGGAACCTCCCATACCCCCCCCCCATGGGGCTACTCTTGGAACTGAACCCCTACCTCCCCTCTCTGCACCCTCCTCCGCTGTCAAAAATTAGGAAATGGTGTCTCCTGCCTTACAGACAGCAGCCCTGCATTGGAGGGACGTGTCTCTTCCATTCTCCAGCACACGTGCAAGCCCCCACAGCTGGGAGGCAACAGGCGCCCCACAACCAGGGGAACGGATCTAACCCCCAGTGCTGCTGAAGGAGGTAGCTCCCCAAACTGCTAAGGGAACCGCGCTGCCCCTCGCTTCTTCCATTCCAGGGTCCATGAAAGAGGTGGAGAGGGTCCTGCAATGTCCCAGGAAAGCTGTGGGAGGGGAGGGTGGTGAGGCCTGCATGCTGACTAGGAAGCAGAAAGCCCTCAGGCCAAGTGGGGCAGTAGGAGCAGCAGCTTGGCCCATTGTACAGGTGAGGCTACAGCAGCACAGAGAGGGAGAGTGACTTCCTCATGGGCACACAGCAGTCAAAGGGCTGAGCTAGACTTGGAACCCTTGGTTGCCCACAGCCTGTAAATCCTTTACCTGTGACCTCTGGGTAAGCATCCTCACCCTGTGGCCATTTGCTCTGATGGCCTCATCACAATTGTGAGTGGGCAGTGAGGCCCCTGTGTGGACGCCGGGGCCGGGGCCCAGGATGATGACGGCTCCGCTGGAACATGGGGTGCATGGCAGGAGCCTGGGGTTGCCCCATTGGAGAGTGCGCAGTGGGAGGGTGTGTGGGGCTTGGGGTGTGAGCTCAGGTGGGGGTCCAGGGCAGAGAGGCCTGGAGGCCGGGCTGTGTCTCTTGGGGCTCCCAGGTGCCGCCCCCACCACATTCGGGGATACCACCCTGAACGCTCCCCATGGCCTCTGATTGGGAGGCTAAGCAGCCTTGGGCCTGGTTAGTGCATGAGTGGGAGGCCCTGGCCGGTTTGGCTCAAGGGAGTACCGGTGCTGTCACCTTTCTGCCCCAGAGATGGCCTCCCCACCCCCTCCCCGCCCCCTCCCTCCCCCCCAGCCCCCACGCCTGGGTCCACCCCAGGGTCTTGTTCCGGAGGAATTTCCCAGCCGCCCACCCCGGCCCTGGGCTGTCTGTCCCTCAAGGACTGTGCTGACTGTTGCAGGCACCGCCAGCCCCTCCTGCCATCCTGATACTCCCTCCAACCCCAACCCCCACCCCACTCCCCACCTTGGTGAGTGTCCCTGCCTGCTCTCATGGGTCACCCCAGACCAGCGCCCCCCAGTCAAGAAAATGTGTCGCCTGACTTGCAGAGGGCACCCCTCGGTTAGAGGGTGTCTCTTACCCGTCTGGCCAGGTGGAAGCCCCAGCGCTCCTCTGGGGACCCAGTGCCTAGAAACAAGGGGAACTGAACACTTTCCCTGCTGCGGAGGGAGGTACCCCCACCTGCTAACAGAACCCCGCAACCCCCCACAGTAGGCCCTGGGCCACCCAGCCCCTTCCGCCTTCTCTAGGGGGCTCCTTCCTTTCCCGTTGGGGAGGGCACCCCCTCCCACGCTACCCAGGGAATCCCACTCACTAGGAGGTGCCCTCCTGCCCCTTTGGAAGCTCAGAGTCGGGGAGGGGGGCGAGCGGGGAGGGATAGCTAAAGGCTCAGCAAGAGATCTGGTCCCAGGGAGGGGGCAGGTGCAGGAGGAGCATCAGCTCAGAGTGGGGCCAAGGGCTGTGGAGCCTGGAGGCCAGGTGGGGCTCATGGGGGGTAAGAGATCAACCTAAGGACTTGTATGCATGCATATAAGCATAACCAATGGACACAAGACACTGGGGGGTAGGGGAGGCCAGGGGAAGGTCAAGGGGGGAAAAAGGAGACAAATGTAATACTCTTTGTAATATTTTAAGCAATAAAACAAAATCTAAGAAAAAAAAGAGCTACGGATGACTTAGGGTCACCAAGAAACACAACCAATGGGATGGATCCTACTTTTATATTTAGCTCTATTTTTCTCACCTCTATCTTACCATCTCTTTCTCTCTCTCTCTCTCTCTCTCTCTCTGCTCTCTCTCTCTCTCTCTCTCTCTCACACACACACACACACACCATTTTTAAGAGTTTTACAAAAATTGCTTCCCATGACTTTAAAACCCAGCAAGTTTAAATGTGCAGTAGCGTATGGCAGGCCACCGACAGAGAAGGACGGCAACATGTGACCGTTTGGTTCTGCGGGCAACCTGCTGGCGAATTCCCGCACTGGAGAGGTTAGTTGATGAGCTATCAGGCACGCTGCTGACTTCCTAATTCCCACCGACATGCATGGGGATCTCTGCGCGTCAATCTAATTATTTAATTATTAAGTGATGTAAGCAGACACTCAGACACACTAGAGTAAAGCTTTAACAAGAATCTGAGAGCATGGGCTGCCTCTACTCCCACGGGGCAGGCGCTGTCATAGCACCCGGGGCTCTGGCTGGGGGGAGGGGGGAGCGCCTGTGCTGAGTTCAGGGCTAAGGGCAGCTTCCAGGTGGTCCCCTCGCCTTGTGACCTCAACATGACCCAGGTGGCTCTCCCCGATGCGATGCCCATGCTCATGCAGCACCACCCAGCTCCGCCCTCCTGCAGGGTGGGCCCTGCCCTCTGCCCTCTGCAGGGGCCCTGCAGCGCTCCCCGCTCACCAGCCTCTGTCATGGGCTGTGACCCAGGAACCAACGCCCAGACCTGCTGCCTGGAGAGGCAGGAGCACTGGGGACAAGGGTGTGGTCTTGACTCTGCAGCACTGCTGTGCGCTCAGCAGCCTCTGGGCCCACGAAATACACACCCTCTGGGGATGCAGGTCCTGGTTCTGGTCACCATGTCGCCTACAGCAGATGCGCCTGCTTACAGCTTATGGATGAAACTGCATAGCACCGACCGCAAACCAAAGGTCCACGCAAATGTGAGGCCGCCTCCGGTGCCCCCAATCGGTACCAAGTATGGACTGACTGTTACTGTCTTAAAATTCTTATATGGAGCGAGGACGGGGAAATGAGTCTCCAGCTCATCTTTTTACTGTTTTCTCACCCCAACCTCACACAGGTGGCCTCAGCGCTTGCTTCTCAGTTAGAGTGTATTCAGATCTGGGGCTCTCACACCATCGTCTCTCCTTTTTGAAATCCCATCTCATTTCCCCTTTTCCTGCGTCTCTGCTCTGTGTGTTCTGACCTCTCAAGTGAACTGAACTGTGGACAAGGGGAGAGGGAGCAGCAAGCCCTGCTTCCCACTTTCACTTGTAATTTTGTGTCTTGCTTCCAGGCCGTGCTGACTCCGACAGCGGTTGCTTCCTGGGCTCAGGAGCGAGAGCATGTGCCAGAGAGGAGGCAGCAGCACAAAGATGAGCGATGGCCTGGCAACAACAGCAGCCAAGCAGCAGCCGTAGAAACTGGGACCTGGAAAGTCTGCTCGCAGCCATCCAAGATGGAGCTGCGGCTTCACGTCCAGCAGAAATGCTTCCCAAGACTCTCCGAGGTCCTGTCTCCAAACGGGCTGCACATTAGGGCCTGACCTGGGGAGACCTCGGCGATGTTCCACGTCAGTGTGAAGACAGCCTTCCCCTCCAGCTGCTCCCTGCACTCTGTGGTCACTCCTGCGCCCAACCTGTGACCACGCTGCGGCCGGAAGGCTCTCCCAGCATCTCTGCTTCGAGGGGCTGGCACATCTCTCACTGCTTGTCCTCAGCCTGGTGACCTCCCACAGGCAGACACTGTATGTTCTGGGCAGATTCTTCCTGGACCATCAATGGAATTGTCAATGGGAGGCTGACGCCAGAGCTCAGGAGTTAAGAGACTAATGGAATCTGACCACGGGGAACCCGTGTAATCCAATGTCAGGTCTTTGTGAACCAAAAACAACAGCTGACTCCTGTGCCCTGTCTGCACAAGCGCCCCCCCCCACCTACCCTCCCCCCCCCCCGCCTGTTGCTGGTTCTCTCTATGGCCTTCTGTGGCCACAGGAGGGCGGGTTTCCTCTGATTTCCTGTGCTCCCTGAAAATGTGCTCACCTTAAGGCCCTGCCCTCAGCCAACAGGCTGCCTTGTGAAGACAGTCCTTCCTGCAGGAGCAGAAAGCCAAGGGAAAGGCGGCTCTGAGAGCCACGGGCAGCAAATCCCCTGATGGAAAGGAGCCACCCTGACGCTAGCGGACCCATGTTCTCAGTATGTGCAGCATTGTAATGCACGGGGCTCTATCCAGCGAAGGAGAAATCTGGGATAGTTAAGGAGGGCAATATGTATAGCTCTGACCCCATCATTTTATAACTCAGCCAGGGCACCTGCCTTAGGCCGGTCAGTTCCCTAGAAATTTCTGGAAATGAAAGAGGAAGGCATCATAACATGAATTGGGAATCAAACATGACAGTTTAGTAAATGTAACAAATTTTAATGAACCAAAAAATAAACAAGTGGGATCCGCTGTGGGGGTGAATAAGTGCGTTTGTTTTAATATCTTCTTTTTGGAGTGACCTCGGTGAAATGGTGGTGTAAGGGTGAATGTTCCCCCCCCCACCCTGAAATATCAACAAGTTAACAGTATCTAATTCAATAAAGAAATCCGAAAAAAATGGCGGAGGCTTAGACGGACGTGTTGGTGCTTTGTCCCGGAGCAGATAGGGGCGAGCAGCTGAAACGGGTAACAATCAGCCCGATCAAGCTGGGGAGGTTCAGCTGAGAGACAGTCTGCAGCCAGGAAAGACAGAGAACTCCTAAAAAATGCAGATGGTTAGAGATTGAGGCTGAAACCTCCCCCTGGGCGCCAGCGCAGCGGCGAGACCGCGCCATCTTGGGTAGCTGTTACCGGCATCCAGAGATCGGCTACTAACCCGGAGGCAACGACTCGCAAGCAGCGCGACTGCAAGAGCCCAGAGGAGACCTGCACCCCTCCACGGAAAGTTAGACTTACCCCAAAGGTGCGGTTTGCAGTTCAGGTTGGAGCGAGGAAAGTGCGCGCGGGCGCAGGGGGAAATCTACCCCCTCCAAAATCCGCGCCCATAGAGGCCAGCGTGACCCGCAAGTGGGGAGGGCCCCCGCAGGGCTGCTGCCAGAAGGTAACACTATAAATGAGCCCATAGTTGGACTGGATGCAAAAGGGCGGCCTCAGAGTTTCCCTGATAGCCGGCTACTTGTCGCCAGGGGCTTGAGCGCGCGCAGACATTCCGCGCAGACACTCCGCGCAGTTCTGGAGGGTGGAACCCTGCGAGTTCGAACAGCTTCCCAGGCTCTTGTTTGCACACTTCCTCTTACTTCTGTGAGTTTGATTGTTGGCCCCAGTGCATGTGATTGCCCAGTTGGGGTCACTAGCAGAGCTTGTAGGGGAAGATTGTTTTTGGGGAGCCTGGGAAACAGAGCTGGGAGTGGCGCCTGGGGAACCAGCTCTGGGCGGAGCTGGTTCAGGTACAATAGAGAGCTTCTGGTCAGAGAGAACTTATAGCCTCGGAGGTCAATCCAGACACACTGCCACCCAGAGGCAGAGCCACGAACTGACTCTTCTGTAAATACAGATAAGGCAATAAGGGGATTTTACGGCCGGCCTTAAAATCAGCACTGTGGCTTACAACACGGAGGAACAGTGTAACAGAGGGAAATTCAACATTCTCCTGAATTCCGGGCGTGCCAATAAGAAGAGTAGAAGATCTGAAGCACCTGCATTACTGCACATTTTTATTTTTTTAAATTACTTTTTCTCCTTTTAACTAAGAAAACATTTTTTTTTCTTTTTTTCTTTTTTCTTTTTCTCCATCACCTGATTTTGCCCTTTCAGCTACTACATTTTTTTTTTTTTTTAACTAGTATTATTACCGCTACCATTTTACCACTCTTTAAAGTGTCATTTTATTTTGTCTTTATTTTATTTTGGGACTAATGTTCTCCATTCTATTTTCATCGTTCCTTTAGCAACATTTTTCTCTACCTCAATTTGCCTCTGTGCTAAACAATCTCCCCCACTTTTTCCCTTTTGCTGTCCTGTTTCTCTTACCCTACTTCAGCTTTTGATTTTCCCTACTCTTTTTACCCCCTGTCAAAATTTAACCCTGCTTATATATCCCACGTCCAATCCCCTGTTCTAAATCCTTATACACCTTTCCCTTATCTTCCTTCACTATCCAATTTTTTTTTCTCTTCTTCTTCTTTTCTCTCTCTATTGTTTTATTGTTGTTTGCTTGATTGACGAGTATATTGGGGTTTTTTTTTTAGGATTGTTTGTGAGGTTAGACTGCTTATTCTTTTTATTTTCCTGCCCCTCCTTCTCCTCCTTAACTAAGAATGTTATAAAAATGAAACATAATATATTTTTAAACTGTATATACTTTAAAACTGCCTCGCCGCCCTATTACGACACCCCGTAGTGGTTTGCAGCGCGAAGAAATAATTTATGAAATTTGAGCTCTCTTTTATTTATCAATGAATATATTTGGGTTTCTGCTTGGGTTTTTTTGGGGTTTTTTTTTGGATGGGGGGAGGAAGGGAGCCCGGGGAGGGTTGTCTAATAGAAGAAGACATGTGTGCGCTTTTCATCTAAAATATAAAATTCAACGGCAGCAGCCCCCCTTCCTCACCACACCCCCACACACCCACCACAGACAATCGAACACAAGCCTCAACCTAAAGGTATTTTTTATTTATATTTATATTTTTATGCAATACAACAAAC
>NW_005871807.1:235510-238228 GCF_000147115.1 Myotis lucifugus | reverse complement strand
CTTCTTTCCCCCTTATTTCCCAACTCTCTTAGCTCGGGTGCGCCACCTTTATTTGGGGTTAGTAATATCGTAATTACAATAGTGTTCAGTGCCTGGTACGTTGTGCCTTGTTGTGTTGTATTTTGTGCCTTTAAATCAACGCAGCAGATTCAAGCAACAGTGGCCTCCTGATCACCACACGCTCTGCCTGGGGAACAGTTGCTGTGTGTGAAGCCTCCCTCCACCAGCCAGAAGAGCCACCACAGCTGTGAACAGCACCCACCAGAGGCTCTGCTATCAACAGAGGATCCGCTGCTACCACAACCGCCCAAGGAGCAACCACAGCCCGAGAAGCCACTGCCACCCAGGGAGCAGCCACTGCCACCCAGGGTCCAGCCACTGAACGACTCAACAACTAGTCATGTCAGTGAGATCAAACATGGGTAGACAAAGAAATCCCCAAAGGAAAGAAAAGGAGGACTCGCCAGAAAAGGAGCTAAGTGAGACAGAGATATGCAACATGACGGAAAAAGAATTCAGAATAAGGTTCCTAGAGTACATGCACCGGATGTTCAAGAAGCAAGAAGAAACAGATGAAAAACTCAACTACTTATGCAAGAAGCTAGAAGAAACAGATGAAAAAAATCAACAACTTAAGTAAGTCCCAAGAAGAAATGAAGAGCGACATAGCTGCAATAAAAAACACCATTGAAAGTATCAACAGTAGACTGGGAGAAGCGGAGGACCGAATTAGTGAATTAGAAGACAAGGAAGCAAAACACACTCAAACTGTACTGCAAATGGAGAAAAAAATTAAAAGACAGGAGGAGAGCCTAAGGGAGCTTTGGGACAACATGAAACGAAACAACATACGAATAATAGGGGTGCCAGAACAACAGAAAGATGAACATGGATTAGAAAACCTATTCGAAGAAATAATATCAGAAAACTTCCCTGAGGTGGGGAAGAAAAAAGTCACACAAGCCCAGAGAGTCCCAAACAAGGTGAACCCGAAAAGACCCACACCAAGACACATCATAATTACCATGGCAAATGTTCAGGATAAAGAGAGAATCTTACAGGCTGCAAGAGAGAGACGGAAAGTAACATACAAGGGATCTCCCATTAGATTATCAAATGATTTCTCAACAGAAACACATCAGGCCAGAAAAGAATGAACGGAAATCTACAAAGTGATGCAAAGCAAAGGCTATCATTCAAAATTGAAGGGGAAATAAGAAGCTTCACAGACAAAAAAAGGCTAAGGGAGTTTATCACCACCAAGCCAGCAATGCAAGAAATGCTAAAGGGACTGGTGTAAAAAGAAGAAATAAAAAGCTCAGAAAGAAAACAGCCACACAAAAAAAGAAATGGCTACAAACAAGTACCTTTCAATAATAACTTTAAATGTAAATGGACTAAATGCTCCAACCAAAAGACATCGAGTGGCTGAATGGATAAAAAAACATGACCCATACATCTGCTGTCTACAAGAGACCCACCTCATTAGAAGGGACTCACACAGACTGAAAGTGAAGGGATGGAAAAATATCTTTCACGCAAATGGAAAGGAAAAGAAAGCTGGGGTAGCAATACTTATATCTGACAAAATACATCTCAAAGTGAAGGCCATAACCAGAGATAAGGAAGGCCACTTCATAATACTAAAGGGATCAATACAACAAGAAGATATAACCCTGGTAAACATATATGCACCCAATGCAGGAGCACCCACATACATAAGAAAACTTCTGGAAGATATCAGGGGAGAGATCGACAACAATACAATCATAGTTGGGGACTTTAATACACCACTGACATCACTGGATAAATCCGCTAGACAAATAATCAGCAAAGAACAGCAATCCTAAATGACTCACTAGATCAGATGGACTTAATTGACATCTTCAGAACACTTCACCCCACAGCTGCGGAATATACATTCCTCTCAGGTGCTCATGGGACATATTCAAAAATAGACCACATATTGGGTCACAAGCAAAGTCTCCACAAATTCAAGAAGATTGAAATCATAAAAACCTTCTTCTCAGACCACGATGGCATAATGTTAGAAATAAACTACAATAAAAACAACCCAAAATACTCAAACACTTGGAAGCTGAATAGCATGTTATTAAATATTGATTGGGTTACCGATGACATCAAAGAAGAAATTAAAAACATCCTGGACACTAATGACAATGAAAACACAACAATCCAAAACCTCTGGGACACAATGAAAGCAGTCCTGAGAGGGAAGTTTATAGCTCTACAGGCCTATCTCAAAAAAACAAGAAAAAATGGTAGTTAATCATCTAACTCTACAACTCAAAGAATTAGAAAGAGAGCAACAAGAAAACCCCAGAGTGAGCAGAAGGAAGGAGATAATAAAGATTAGAGCAGAAATCAATGAAATAGAGACCAAAAAAACAATACAGAAAATCAATGAAACCAAGAGCTGGTTCTTTGAAAGGATAAACAAGATTGACAAACCCCTAGCCAGGCTCACCAAGAAGCAAAGAGAGAGGTCCCAAATAAACCAAATCAGAAATGATAGAGGCGAAATAACAACAGACCCCACAGAAATACAAATGATTGTTAAACAATACTACGGGCAACTCTACTCCAACAAATTAGACAACCTGGAGGAAATAGACAAATTCGTGCTGAGCGCTGGCATCTGTGGGGTGTAGGGGAGGCTGAAGATGTCCACTCGGAATAGAGGTGATGCTGGGACCC
>NW_005871807.1:209129-232622 GCF_000147115.1 Myotis lucifugus | reverse complement strand
GGGGACGTCCCAGCCCAGGCGAGCTGCAAGCAGCGAGAGAGTGACAGGGTCTGAGTGGGCAGACGCCAGGCAGAGCACGGGGTTCTCCCATGCAGCTCACACTGTCGGGCTGGGCGGTGGGTCTCAGACAAAGAAACGGAACCACAGAGCCCGGCTGCTGCCTGAGCTCCCAAAACTCCTCTCCCATTGCCTGGGAGTCGGCTCAGGAGCATATGATCTGTAAACCAAGAGCTGCTGCGGTAGAATCCTGTTTTCCTCTGTGACTGATCCCCGAGAGGGGGGCTTGGGGTGGGACCCCATGTAAGTCAGGGGTCACCATTAAGGTGAGGGCACAACATACCCCATACCCACAGCTGCATTTTTATGGAAGCTGAGTCGGTTCAGCACTGGGAGACCACAGAGGTAAAAATCTTGTGATTCAATGCATCTCCTGGGAAACAGCAGAAAGAGCTCTTCAGAAATAAATGCATAAGGAAATGAGGACAGCAAACACCATGAAGAACCGCAGTAACGAAGATAACCAGAAAGAAAATGGAAAATATCCAGTGAGCAGGGTGGGACACATGGAAATATGGGATATAAATGACAGAGATTTAAGATTGCAGTTCTGAAAATACTCAGTGAGATGTGAGAACATACGGACAGGCAGTTCAGTGCACTTAAGAAACAAATCAATGAACAAAACAAGGACATTGAAACTTTAAAAAAGAACCAATCAAAAATCCTGGACATGAAGCATGCAATTAAGGAGATTAACAGTGAACTACTGAGCCACAGTGATCAGACAAGAAGAAGAAATAAAAGGCATCCAAATTGGTAAAGAAGAAGTAAAACTGTCATTATTCTCAGATGACATGATATTGTACATAGAAAGCCCTAAAGACTCCATCAAATAAGTTCTAGACTTCATAAATGAATTCGGCAATGCAGCAGGATACAAAATTAACACCTAGAAATCTATGGCTTTTTATACACCAATAATGGACTCACAGAAAGAGAAACTAAAAACACAATCCCATTTACCATTGCACCAAAAAAAATTAAGATACCTAGGAATAAACTTAACTAAGGAGGTAAAAGACCTGTACTTGGAAAACTATAGGACATTGAAAAAGAGAGAGAGGAATACATAAACAAATGGAAGAATATACTGTGTTCATGGATTAGTAGAATCAACATCATTAAAATATCCACATTACTCAAAGCAATTTATAGATTCAATGCAAGCCACAATAAAATACCAATGGTATATTTCAGACCTAGAACAAATGCTCCAAATATTCATATGGAATAAAAAAAGACCTTGAATAGCCACAGCAATTCTGAGAAAGAAGAAGAAAGTTGAAGGGATGACAATACCAGATATCAAGCTGTATTACAAAGCCACTGTTCTCAAAACTGCCTGGTACTAGCACAAGAACAGTCATGTAGACCAATGGAACAGAACAGAGAACCCAGAAATTGACCCAAGCCATTATGCTCAATTAATATTTGACAGAGAAAGAAAGAGCATACAATAGAGTCAAGACAGTCTCTTCAATAAATGGTGTTGGGAAAATTGGACAGATACATGTAAAAAAAAATGAAACTAGACCACTAATTTACACCATACACAAAAGTAAACTCAAAATGGATAAAGGACTTAAATGTAAGATGGGAAACAATAAAAATCTTAGAAGAACCCACAGGCAGCAAAATATCAGACATATGTCATAGCCATATCTTTACCAACACAGCTCCTAGGGCAATGGAGACTAAGGAGAAAATAAACAAATGGGACTACATCAAAATAAGCTTCTGCACAGCAAAGGAAACCACCAACAAAACAACAAGAAAGCCCACTGCATGGGAGAACATATTTGCCAATGTTATCTGCGATAAGGGTTTAATCTCCAACATTTACAGGGAACTCATACAACTTAACAAAAGGAAGATAAACAATCCAACCAAAAAAAAATGGCAAAGGACCCAAATAGACACTTTTCGAAAGAGGACATTCAGAAGGCCAAGAGACATATGAAAACACACACAAAGTCACTAATCATCTGAGAGATGCAAATCAGAACAACAATGAGGTACCATCTCACACCTGTCAGAATGGCTATCATCAACAATCAACAAACGACAAGGGCTGGTGAGAATGTGGAGAAAAAGGAACCCTCGTGCACTGCTGGTGGGAATGCAGACTGGTAAAGCCACCGTGAAAAACAGTATGGAGTTTCCTGAAAAAATTAAAAATGGAACTACCATTTGACCCAGTAATTCCACTTCAAGGAATATATCCCAAGAAATCAGAAACACCAATCAGAAAGGACATATGCACCCCTATGTTCATAGCAGCACAATTTACAATAGCTAAGATTTGGAAACAGCCTAAGTGCCCATCAGCAAATGAGTGGATTAGAAAACTGTGGTACATCTACACAATGGAATACTATGCTGCTGTAAAAAAGAAGGAACTTTTACCATTTGCAACAATATGGATGGACCTGAAGAGCATTATGCTAAGTGAAATAAGCCAGTCAGAGGAAGATAGATAACACATGATCTCACTCATTTGTGGAATATAATGAATAACATAAACTGATGAACAAAAATAGACCCAGAGACAGGGAACAGACCATCAAACTTCAGAGGGAAGGTGGGGGTCAGGGAAGGATAAGAGATCAATCAAAGGACTTGTATGCTTGCATATTAGCATAACCAATGGACACTGGGGCAGTGGGGGCTTGTCCTGGGGGGTGGGAGTGACTGGGAAGGGGTCGATGGGGGAAAAGGAGACATATGTAATACTTTAAACAATAAAAAAGAGTCAAGTACTGAGTATAGAAAACAGAAACAATGAGATACAGGAAAGAACTAGTGATATTAAAGATAGGAATCAAGAAATGATACAGAAAGAAGAAGAGAGAGACCTGAGAATAAAGATTAAAGATCTCTATGAGACCTATCTAACACCATCAGAAAAAGCAATATTGAAATTATAGGCATTGCATAGGAGGAGAAAGAGAGGGAGCATTGAATGGAGAGTCTATTAAAACAGTGGATGAGAACTTCCAAAATCTATGGAAAGAACTATGTCCTCGAATCCAAACAGAACACCTAGTTACCTCAATCCAAAGAGTCCCTCTGGGTATTGAAGCTGTCAAAAAGTAATGACAAAGAAATAATTCTCAAAGCAGCCAGGGAAAAGAAGGAAGTGACCTCCAAAGGAAAACCCATCAGAATGCCATCGGACTTCTCAGCAGAAGAAAACGGAACAAAAGAGAGTGGAATCCAGAAGAGAGTGGAACAAAATATTCATCTGAAAGTGAAAAATTACCAGTCATGAATAATATATCTGGTAAAATTATCCTTTAAAGGAGAAATAAAGACATTCCCAAACGTACAGATTTCAAGGTAAGAAAGATAATGAGACAAAGAGGGACACTTTATAATGATAAACTGCCGGGAGCCGGTCCATCCCTGCTGTTTCAAGGGACCTGGCGTCTATGGCACACTGTTCTTAATATGTTTGCTCACCTTCTTGGCGCTATGTGTTTTAACCAAGGTCACCTCTCCGAGAAAGGTTGTTTCCCCAGGTAGGGATTTTTCCCTGAGGTTAGGGATGGGATACAACCCCTTAATTAAGTGCCAGGCGGGTAGTTAAGCTACATAATCTTTACTCCCTGGAATGGAGATAAGAAACGCCCTAACCTTTGTAATAGAAATTGACAGGATTAAAATCGGCTGGTATAAATGCGGATGTAACAAGACAATAAACATCACATCATCATCAGATCCTAACCAGAACCTAGCCAGAGAACATGGCAAAAGATCCTGGACAGAACCTGGCTACAGAACTTCACTGGAGAACCTAGACAGAACATGGCAAAAGAACCTGGATAGAACCTGGCTAAAGAACCTGGTGACTGAACCTGGCTGGAGAACCTAGCGAGAGAACATGGCACCAGAACTTGGTTGGAGATCCTGACCAGAACTTCGCTGGAGATCCTAGCCAGAACTTCGCTGGAGATCCTGGAGGGAGAACCTCGCTATGCTGATGAACTGAACCCAGTTTCCATGTCATTCATTCTTCGCCGACTCCGTCCACACCTTTGGGGATCCCTGGACCCGTTGGGGTTGGACCCCAACAATAAACTATGTCAAGAAAACATAACACTTCAATCGGCTGTCGAACATCCCTCTCACAATCCGGGACTGCTGGCTCCTAACTGCTCACCTGCCTGCCTGCCTGATCACCCCCTAATCAGTCCCCTGCTGGCCTGATATCGCCCCCAACTGCCCTCCCCTGCCGGCCTAGTCACTCCCATCTGCCCTCCCCTGCCAGCCTGGTAGCTCCCAACTGCCCTCCCCAGCCAGCCTGATCACCCCTAACTGCCTCTGCCTTGGCCCCCACCACCATGGCTTTGTCTGGAAGGAAGTCGGACATCCGGAAGATGGCTGGTCGACTGGGCTAATTAGCATATTACCTTTTTATTAATATAGCTAGATTATATAGGATAGGATTGCTTAAATGGGAGGGGGGAGAGGAAGGAAGCCTTTTTCAGCAGGTGGAGATGCTCTTGGCAGACAAAAATACATAATCCCTATATCTGTACTGATAGCCAGCCATATGCACTATACTGCCAAACTGGTCATTAAAAAATTGAACCGCTTTCTTGCACCTTATACCAAAGAGTTGTTGCCCTTAAAACCCCTCCTCAGTCCACACCTTAGGTTCTGTCTTCGCAGTTCACCCAGATTAGGTTCTGATTGGTCAGTTTCTATGCCAGTCAGCATCAAAAGCTTTGCCTCCTTGGCAACCATTGGCTCCTCGCAGTTCATCCAGATTTGGTTCTGATTGGTTGGTTTCTATGCCAGTCAGCATCTCCGGGCCTATCTCCAGGCCTCTCTCTGGGCCTGATCCGCAGCCTCACAGTGCCTGCCTCACTGCCCCCCCAACCCCCCACCCCCACCCGCCCACCAGCCTACAGCCTTGCTGTGACAGGAGCCTGTGGGTCGTGGGGGAGGGACCGAGAGGTGCTCCATGCACTTCCTGGTGACCTGTCCTCCTTCTGGTCGTTTAGGTCATGACGGCCCCTGACCTTTTATAATGTAGATGCTTTGTTTCCACGGCCTTTTCCACGGACTGAGATGGTTGGGTGTCAGTTCTGTGGCCACTGCAGGGATTCCATTTTGAAACACAGTCTAGCCACCCAGCAAGGCAGAGGGCGATTCTCATGGGGGCAGAGACTGTGTGCAGTGCTGCCCCAAGAGCTTGCACAGCACAGGGGGTGCTTCTCCGTCCCCCGGCTGAGGGCAGGGAGCTGGCAGGCAGCAGCCTGTGCCCCATCCAGGCAGGCAGCGTCCCGAGTCCCATTCTCCTGGGTTGGCTCTGCGCAGTGCGGGCTTGGGGCTCCCTCGCGGGACAGAGTGGCTTGGGCAGCAGTGGCCCGAGCTCCAATTCAAAGTATAGTGTGGAATTATTAAATTACTAGAGGCCTGGTGCACGAAATTTGTGCATGGGAGGGAGGGTCCTTCTGCCCGGCCTGCACCCTCTCCAATCTGGGACCCCTTGGGGGATTTCCA
Organism: Myotis lucifugus; assembly: GCF_000147115.1. Classification (NCBI taxonomy): domain Eukaryota; kingdom Metazoa; phylum Chordata; class Mammalia; order Chiroptera; family Vespertilionidae; genus Myotis; species Myotis lucifugus. Next base: position 227,051 of record NW_005871807.1, on the reverse strand, counting down.
CTGCCGGTTTAGGCCCAATCTCTTCGGACAATCCAGGACTCCTGGCTCCTAACGACTCTCCTGCCTGCCAGCCTGATTGCCCCCTAATCACTCCCCTGCCAGCCTGATCACCCTCAACTGCCCTCCACTGCAGGCCTGGTTGCTCCAACTTCCCTCCCCTGCTGGCCCAATAACCCCCAACTGCTCTCCCCTACTGGTTGTTAGGTCGTTATGGCCCTCCCCTGCTGGCCATCTTGTGCTTTTTATATATATAGATTATACATTTTATATATGTACTAGAGGCCCGGTGCACAAAAATTTGTGCCTTGGGGGGGAGGGGGGGTCCCCCAGCCCGGCCTGTGCCCTCTCGCAGTCTAGGACCCCTCGGGAGATAACGACCTGCTGGCTTAGGCCTGCTCCCGGGTGGCAGAGGGCAGGCCCAATCCCTAGGTGCAGCCCCTGGTCGGGCTCAGAGCAGGGCTGATTGGGGAGTTGGGGCGCCGCCCCCTGTCATGCACAGAGCAGGGCAGATTGGGAGGTTGTGATGCCACCCTCAGTCACACTCAGGGTAGGGCCAATCGGGGGGTTGGGACGCTGCCCCCTGTCACGCACAGAGCAGGGCCCATCAGGGGGTTGGGGACCTCCCCCCTGTCACTCACAGAGTAGGGCCAATAGGGGAGTTGGGACACCGCCCCCTGTCACACACGGAGCAGGGTGGATCAGGGGGTTGGGGCGCTGCCCTCTATCACCCACAGAGCAACACCGATCAGGAGGTTGGGGCGCCGCCACTGTCACACTCAGGACAGGGCCGATGGGGAGGTTATGGCTCTACCCTGTCACACACAGAGCAGGGCCGATCAGGGGGTTGGGATGCCGCACCCTGTCACAGGCAGAGCCGCAGGGCGATCAGGGGGTTTGGTCGCTGCCCCCTGTCACGCTGATGCGGTGCCAGGAGGCCTCGCGGCTCCACTGATCCCGGTGCTGGGAGGCATATTACCCTTTTACTATATAGGATAGAGGCCTAGGGGCTGGCTGGTTTTCCCTGAAGGGTGTCCTGGATCAGGGTGGGGGTCCCCACTGGGGTGCCTGGCCAGTCTGGGTGAGGGGCTGAGGGCTGCTTTCAGGCTGGCAGTTAACTGAAGCTCCCAACCGCTCCTTTTTTTCTTTTTATTCTGGGCCAGCTTTAGCTCTGGCTCTAGCTCTGAGGCTTTGCTGCTGAAAGCAGGTATCTGGTTTGTTTGGGTTCTATAATCGAAACAATGTATAACTCCAGCTCTGAGATCCCGGCCAGCTGAAAGCTGGTTTCTGGGGTTTTGTTTAGCTTCTATATTTGTTACAAAGTTTCAAACTGCCAGCTCGGAGGCCGGCAAGGCAGGCGGGGAATGTTGGAGTCCTCCTTCACTGAAGCAAGCAAGCCTCATGTTCGCTTCCAGCTGCCTGGCTGCCGGCGGCCATCTTGGCAGACAGTTAATTTGCATATCACCCTGATTAGCCAATGGGAAGGGTAGAGGTCATACGCTAATTACCATGTTTCTCTTTTATTAGATTAGACTAGAGGCCCAGTGCACAAAAATTTGTGCACTTGGTGGCGGGGGTCCCTCAGCCCGGCCTGTGTCCTCTCACAGTCTGGGACCCCTCGGGGGATGACCATCTGCTGGCTGAGGCCTGCTCCCCAGGGGATTGGGCCTAAGATGGCAATCAGACATTCCTCGGGCAGCCTGGCAGCCCTCAGGGATGTCCACTTCCCAGCAGGAGCAGACCTAAGCTGCAGTTGGACATCCTTAGTGCTGCTGAGGAGGCAGGAGAGGCTCCCACTACCACCGCTGTATTGGTAGCCATCAGCCTGGCTTGTGGCTGAGCAGAGCTCCCCAATGTGGGACCCCCCCTGACCACCAGAGGGAAAATCCTGCAGTGAGTGTCTGCCCCCTGGTGGTCAGTGCGTAACAGTCGTGACCAGTCATTCCCAGTCTTTTTGCTGTTAGGGTCAGTTTGCATATTACCCTTTTTTTAAAAATATATTTTATTGATTTTTTACAGAGAGGAAGGGAGAGAGATAGTCAGAAACATCGATGAGAGAGAAACATCGATCAGCTGCCTCCTGCACATCTCCTACTGGGGATGTGCCCGCAACCCAGGTACATGCCCTTGACCGGAATCGAACCTGGGACCTTCCAGTCCGCAGGCCGACGCTCTATCCACTGAGCCAAACCGGTTTCGGCTGCATATTACCCTTTTACTATATAGGATAGAGGCCTGGTGCACGGGTGGGGGCCGGCTGGTTTGCCCTGAATGGTGTCCCGGATCAGGTTGGGGGTCCTCACTGGGGTGCCTGGCCAGCCTGGATGAGGGGCTGATGGCTGTTTTCAGGCTGCCCGCACCCCCTTTAGGGTGGGGGTCCCCACTGGGGTGCCTCGTCAGCCTGGATGAGGGGCTGATGGCTGTTTTCAGGCTGCCCGCACCCCCTTCAGGGTGGGCATCCCCACTGGGGTGCCTGGCCAGTCTGGATGAGGGGCTGAGGGCTGTTTTCAGGCTGCCCGCACCCCCTTCAGGGTGGGCATCCCCACTGGGGTGGCTGGCCAGTCTGGATGAGGGGCTGAGGGCTGTTTTCAGGCGGGCCAAGCCTGCAACTGAAGCTCCCAGTCTCTCCTTTTTTCTTTTTTATTTTATTCTTGGATTTATTTACCTTCTGTAATTGAAACTTTGTTGCGGCTCCAGCTCGAGGACGGCTGGCTGAAAGCAGGTATCTGTGGTTTGTTTAGCTTCTATAATTGCGACATTGTTGCATCCAGTGCTCAGAGCTGGGCTGTGGCAGGCGGGGAACCTTGGCTTCCTCCATCACCAGGGCAACAAAGCCTCATGTTCGCTCCAGCTGCATGGCTGCCGGCCGCCATCTTGGTTGGCAGTTAATTTGCATATCCCGCTGATTAGCCAATGGGAAGCGTAGTGTAGGTATGGTTAATTGCCATGTTTGTCTATTATTAGATAGGACTAGAGCAGCCGTGGGCAAACTACGGCTCGCAGGCCGGATCCGGCCCATTTGAAATGAATAAAACTAAAAAAAAAAAAAAAGACCATACCCTTTTATATAATGATGTTTACTTTGAATTTATATTAGTTCACACAAACACTCCATCCATGCTTTTGTTCCGGCCCTCCGGTCCAGTTTAAGAACCCATTGTGGCCCTCGAGTCAAAAAGTTTGCCCACCCCTGGACTAGAGGCCCGGTGCACAAAAATTTGTGCACTCGTGGGCATCACTCAGCCCAGCCTGCCCACTCTAACAGTCTGGGAGTCCTCACAGGATGTCCTACTGATGTCCCTGTGGGGAGCGGGCCTAAGCCACAGTCTGGCCTCCCTCTGTGGAAGGCAACTGTCCAATCAGGTATATAGATACTTTCTGAAGGCAGCACAGACTCCTTCCTTATTTCTTTCCTCTGTGTTGGAAAATAGGGGACTAAAGGTGAGATAGACTGTGGCTGGGCCTGGGGCTCTTGTAGGCAGCAGAAAGAAGGAGAGGGCTGGGGAAAGTCTAGACACAGTTTTCTTCAATTGTCCTCCCTTCATCCAGGCCCCTCGCTCTGTTCTTTCCTTGTCGTGGTGGACATTTGGGCCTCAGACTGACAGGAGCCCAGCAACAGTGGAGTTCAGCCCCCTCACTTCTCAGTTGAACATACAACTGCCTCACATTCCCAGTGGAGCTGTTTTCAAGTGGCTAAAATGCTGGCAATTCATGCCTCCCAGCCTTTCCCCTCTCGGGTTTCCTCCTTGGGTCAGTTGCAAACTTTACGGAGACACTGAAGCAACTCTGCCCTGGTAGTTCTGCACCGGCCCCTGCCCGGGCCTGGCCAGGCACTCTTCCTTGAGGTCTCTGGGTCCACAGTCTGAGCTCAGGGAGGTCACCCAGAGCCCATTCCCCCAGACAGGTGGGGCAAGGGGGCTAGCTTGAAGAGCTGGAGGAAGATGGCAGAGTAAGAGTTGGTATGAACCAGCGCCTGCTTAGCCAGACTTCCTAAGCTCCCCCCTGGGCCCAGGCTGGGCCCCTTCCCCACACCAGGAGGATCCTAGCTGAGGTCCCCTCCCTGCACCCAGCGCTCTCCTCCCTGTTCTACCACTGGGGGAAGGGAGCAGCTCACCTGCTCTGGACCCTGCCAACCTGGCAGGCTGAAGCACAGGCGGTGCAGCCTAGGGTGCTGGTGGCTGTGAGCCTTGCAGCAGCTCATAGCCGCCCTGGGCACCATGCATGGAGACACTGCTCACCAATGAGCCACCAACCGCCCGGGACCTGTGGGGTTGTGGTGGCCTTGGGCTCCCACTGGCCCCACTGAAGCCAGACTCTGCTTGGCCAGCCACCCCTGCTGCCCGAAGGCTGTGCATGCCCCATGAGCCTCATAGCCCTCATGAATCGCCATGGTCCAGCCATCCATCCCAGGAAGTGGCCATCCCGATCACCATGGCTCACTCCCCAGAGCAGTTGGGCCTGCCCAGCAAGCATGTAGGCAGGAGCTGGCCTCTGAGGGGAAGGAGGAGGCATGCACGGGCCAGGACAGAAGTGGGGAACTTGGTGGTGTAAACACAGCCTCCCCCCATGTCGCGTCATGCCAGCCCCTCGCACTGCATTCCTGAACCCCTGGGTGCCCCTGCCCAGCACTGTGCTCTCGGGCCTGGGGTGGGGGTGAGGGACCTGGAGCAGCGGCCTGAAGGCAGCCCTCACTGGCTTGGAATCAGAGTGGTCAATCAGGGAGGGATGCAAGATGCCAAATTCTGCCTCTCTCTCTAAATATCTCTCTCTCTCTCTCTCTCTCTCGGAGTGGGCCCCATGTGTCTCCGGTGGGCGGGCGAGGGCTCAGGCGAGGCAATCGGCACCACTTGCCTTCGCCCCCACCCCCGCCCCCTGGTCGCACACGGGGGTCTGGATGCCAGCTTGCGCTGTCCTACCCTGCCTGCAGTATGCAAATTAGCCGCCATCTTTGTTGGCAGTTAATTTGCATATCACCCTGATTAGCCAATGGGAAGCATAGCAAAGGTATGGTCAATTACCATGTTTGTCTATTATTAGACTGGATGATAACAATTTATTAGCCAGATTGAAAAGAATTAATTCAGTGGTCCAAATTTGATGGCCGGAAGTGGGCAGATGATCAAGGGCGGGGCCACGTGATCATTCCAGGGCATGAGAGATTCGGCCATGGTGGTGGGTTGGCATCAGGGACTTGTACCAGGTGGCACCCGGGCAGAGCCACATCTCAGAGAGTGAATGCAGGGAGTCAGCCAGTTTGCAGACCCCAAATCAATTTGTTTTCGAGGTAAAACAAAATCTGCCAGGGGAGGCAGCCGGGGGAAGCCAGACACAGGGTACTTTGGAATCTAAGCCACAGGTGAGGGGGGAGAGGCCAGGTGCTCTATACACAAAGCCCAATGCAGGGGGACTGCATCAAAGTTACCAGCTGAGAGGGAGCCCGGGACAAAGAGAGCCAGCACCAAGAGGCAGAGGTGTAAATAAAGGAACCCTGTCCCCTGGGGATGAAGAAGGGAGTTGGGGGGAATGGTGGAGCCCATCAGAGCAAATGGCCACAGGGTGAGGATGCTTACCCAGAGGTCACAGGTAAAGGATTTACAGGCTGTGGGCAACCAAGGGTTCCAAGTCTAGCTCAGCCCTTTGACTGCTGTGTGCCCATGAGGAAGTCACTCTCCCTCTCTGTGCTGCTGTAGCCTCACCTGTACAATGGGCCAAGCTGCTGCTCCTACCGCCCCACTTGGCCTGAGGGCTTTCTGCTTCCTAGTCAGCATGCAGGCCTCACCACCCTCCCCTCCCACAGCTTTCCTGGGACATTGCAGGACCCTCTCCACCTCTGTTATGGACCCTGGACAAGTCACTGCTCTCCTGTCTCCTTTCCAATCCCAGCTGTCAGAGTCCCACACAAAAGAGAGAGCAAGCAGGAAGGATTTTGGGAGAGGACTTTGGCAAAGGGACTGTTGACAGGTGTGAGAGGAGGGCCAGACTGCCAACCAGGGAGATGGCACCAGGGAAACAGAAACCATCCAGTGTTTCAAGGTTTTGAATCCAGGTGGTCACACCTGAGTGGGCAGGAGAAAAAGGGCACCTGGCCACGTGTTAGGCAGGACGTGTGCCCCTGATCAAGGGGCGGAGCCACCTGATGGCCGGAAATGGGCATGTGAGCAGGGGTGGGGCTACATGATGGCCTCTAGTGGGCACCTGATCAGGGGGTGGGGCCAGGTGACAGGCAGGAAATGGGTAGCTGGTCAGGGGGCGTGGAGGAGTGATACCCACTGTCCCTTAGTCACAGGGAGTCCTGCGGCCTCGGGTCTCACCTCTCATGCTCAGGTTAGTGGGCCTCAGGGCTTGCCTCTGTCTCTCTCCAGCAAAGCCCTGGGCTGGCTGCTCTGCTCTCTGGGTCTGAAGCGCGCAGTTGGGTTAGGACCTGGGTGGAAGGAGAGGCCGGCTCCTGAAATGCTCTCCTTCCCAGGGGCCCCTGCCCCAGCCCCTTCCAAGTGTGCGCGGCGCAGACCACAGGGACTTTGAATATTTGCTTCATTTTTCGTTTGAGAAAGAACAGTAGTGTGAATGTTGCTCTCCTGGTGTTCACACTGACAGTTAACTGTGAGCTCCTAAGATCTAGTCGCGCTGTTTCTGTCGAACCTGCTCCTTCTCTGCGGGTACTTCCCACTCTGCTGCTCGGCTTCCTGTGTCTGCAGGTCTGCATCCTGGGCCTTCCTCCCTGGGGGAGGCACGGCTGACGCTGAGCCAGTTGTGGCAAGGACTTCAGACCCCAGGGTCCCCAGTGCGGGCCTTCCCGTGTCCGTGGGGAGCTGGTGCCGCACTCTCCCGCCCCCACCCCACAGAGGGCCCTGTGCCAGGGTGGTGCCCAGTCAGCCCTACGCGCTGGCTCCAGGCAGCCGGCAGGCACGATGGGCAGCTTAACCCTCTGAGGACATTTAGGTGTAGAAAGTGGAGCTGGAGGCGAAGCAGCGACACGTGGGGCGGTGGGGGAGGGGGGGCGCGTTTATGTGGATGTTCCTGACGCCTCGTTTCCGTTCCTGTGCGACCTCCTTCCCAGTTCCCGTGGAGGCTGTTCAACACCATACTGGTCTTCATCATGTGACTCCTCCACGGTCGGTCTGAGGGGAGACGCCTCCTCACACTCTCCTCCGGCCTCCAGGCTTCCTTCCTTCCTTTGCAGCGAGCGCCCCTGATGGAAAGGGCTGGACTAGGAAGTCCCGCGCGTGGCTGCTTGGGGAGTTTCACTTGTTGGCTTTCTTCCCCTGGGTGTGGTCCATACATTCATCCTTGTTTCTTTGCATTTCTTGTAATTTTTTTTCTAAAAATGGATATTTTAAATAAAATAAAATGACAGCCCTGCGGATCAGATTCTCAGCCTCCCAGGGTTCTGCTGTTGTAGCTTCGTCACAGCAGCAGTGTTCGTAGTGACTTTTCTAAGCCAACTCTGTGAACTCTGCTGTCGCTGAAGCCCGTGGGGTCACAGTGGTTGGGTGAGGGTGGCCCAGTGTGGCTCCAGCTTTGCTGGAGGGGCCCAGCCCCCACTGTCCCCAGCCCTGCCCACCTTGGCCTGAGCCTCCCCTCCTGCCTGCTCTGAGCCCGGAGATCAGCCAGAGGGGAGAGCGCTGAGTCTTTTCCTGTCTCCTGAGCACCTGCCCAGCCCTGCGCACCGTGTGCCTTTCTGGATCCCAGGGAGGCGGGGGCGTACAAAGGCCGGCACCTCATGGCCCAGCTTCTCCTTTTACTCTTCTGCCCACTGTGCCCCCAGCTGTTACCACAGCCTCAGGCAGCTGCCAAGTTAATACATTGTCTGTAAGAGCCCTGGCTGGTGTGGCTCAGTGGGCAGAACATCAGCCTGTGCACCAAAGGGTTTCGGGTTCAATTCCTGGTCAAGGGCATGTACCTGGGTTGCAGGTTCGATCCCTGGCCCTGGTTGGGACATGTGTGGGAGGCAACCAATTGATCTCTCTCTCTCTCTCTCTCTCTCTCTCTCTCTCTCTCTCTTTCCCTCCTCACTCCCTTCCACTCTCTGTAAAGACCAATAGGAACAATACCCTCTGGTGAGGATGAGGAGCATTTTATTAATTGTCTGTAATTGGTTTCAATAAGTGCCCGGAGAAAAGGCTTTCACACTGTTCAGGGAGTGGGGTCCTGCAGAGGAGCTCACAAGGACCAGACGGGGGGGGGGGGGGGGGGGGGGGAAGGAAAGGCCGTGCTGGGGGAGGCCTGCCGGCCCAGCCCTCCCTGCTCCCGCCCCGGCTCCCATTGGCTGTGCTCACTGTGAACACAGGCTGCCACGTAGAGGAGAGCGAAGATGGGCTGAGTCGGAGAAATGCCACTCAGCTGGTGGTTCTCCAGGACGTTCAGCCATTTTCCTTCAGTGCAAGTTCCCAGACCGCGGCAGGATTGGCGATGCCCGCAGCTCAGGGAATGCCGACCAGCCGTCCCGCCCGTGCCCGCCTGCTTTCAAGGAGAAAAGGGTTTTGGAGGTTCTTCCCCAACCACTGTTGCTGATGCCACTTAGAGATGTTCCTTATAACAGCATATTTTAAACCACACACGAGACTAGTGAACCTCAAACACTTGCTTATTTACACCAGAAGAAAAATTCAGAATGCCATGCACGCCTCGCCTGCTTTTACACTGACAGCTTAGCGATGACCACACCTAACAAGGGTGTGGCCCCAGCATATGCTAAAGGCTGACACTGCCACCCCAACCTTTCCAATGTTATCCACAAAATGTAAACACCTCCACAGGTCGCTGCCGGCCACTCCTACCTAAGACACAGGAGAAGTCCCGCTCGCAGGGATGGAAGGTTTGTGTGGAGCCTCGCTCCTCTGCACTCATATTTACGGCTCCACAGTGCTTTACCCTCATGTGACATTTTATGCCGCATAGTCTTTTATTGATCAATTAGTGTACACAAATTGAAATGTATATTTCCCCAGAATTTTTCTGGTGCCATAAGGTTCTAGGTTTTAAAGAATGTCTTCTGGAGCTGGCCGGTGTGGTTCAGTGGATAGAGCGTTTGCCTGCGGACCGAAGGGTCCCGGCTTGGATGCTGGTCAAGGGCATGCACCCCAGTTGCAGGCTCCTCCCCGGCCTGTGCCTGGTCGTGCAGAAGGCAACCAATCGATGTGTTTCTCTTACATCAATGTTTCTCTCTGTCTTTCCCTCTCCCTTCCATTCTCCCTAAAAATCAATGAAAAAAATATCCTCAGGTGAGAATTAACAAAAAAAGAATGTCTTCTAGATTGAGTTATGATTACAATTATTATTAGTACATAATTGACCAAAACATAATTATAAAACTGAAGTTTTTAAATGAAATTGCCTCCATTAATGAGCTTGATGGCTTCTTCCACCATCAGCCCACTTGCCTTCTGCCGAGCATTCCTATTGCTAGAATGTGACAAAGGCTTCTTCAAATATGCAAGTAACTCATGAAGCAACAGTCTCCTTTAAAAGCAGTGCATAAATTGATATTTTATGAGTGGAATTATATTGCTCATAATGAGCCAATCTATTATTTAAAGATTTTTTATTTTTTTTACAGTAAAGAGCCAGCTGCAGTCGAGGTGTCAGCCAGGGTCTCATCTGAAAGTGGGCTGGGGAGGAATGTGGTTCTAAGCTCAGGGGGTGGCAGGACTCAGCGCCTTGGACTGTTCGACTCAGCGCTGCAGTTTCCTGCTGGCTGTCAGCCACAGGCTGCGGGAGTCCCCAGCTGGCTGCTGGCTGGAGGCCACTCCAAACTCCTTGCCACGTGCTTCATCACAGCCACAGAAAGTCTGCGGCAAGAAGAACGCTGCCGTCTTATGTAATGCGAACAGGAATCGGTAGGTCGTCAGCTTCACAGGACTCTGTTGGTTAGAAGCAAGAGGGAAAGGCAAGGATGCTAAGGAGAAATATGTGGACTTGTTTTTGCTTCAGATCTTTTAAATCCATTGGGACTCTGTTCTGTTCACATGAAATGGGGCAGCTCACCCCACACATCTCTTCCCTTTCCATTTTATTGATATTGTACTGAAAGGGTTCGGGCCCTGTTGTTGCATCTCATAGTCCCGGATTGCAATAAATGTGACTCTTTAATTCGACTTCTTGAGGCGTCCTTCTGTGATTCGCGGGGTATTTTACAACAATATGAATGCCCTCAACCCTCCTTTTTTCCCGTTAGCCTTTGGTTTAGAAGTAGAGAACTGTGGAATATTAATATGTCATCTAGTCTTGCATCTCCTACAAAAGGTAACCGAATGCTTTCAGATGGTATTAGATTGTGTGAAGAACAGGCTGCAGGCAGGTCCATTCGGAAAGTGGGCTGAGAGCGTCACAGTGGGTCTTCTCGGAACATGTAACGAGCCGATGACTGTAAGACTCTCCAAAGGCGCGCAGTGGGCATGGTGTTGTTGTTGCTAATCCGCACTGGAGGATATTTTTCCATGGCTTTTCAAAGAGAGTGGATGGGAGGGAGGGAGGGAGAGAGAGCAAAACATAGATATGAGAGAGAGACATTGATTGGCTGCCTCCCGAGCGCGCCCCGATGGGGGCCGGGATCAAGCTCACAACCCAGTTATGTGCCCTTGGCCAGGAATCAAACCTGAGACCTTTCGGTGTGTGGGCCAATGCTCCAACCACTGAGGCACTGGCCAGGGTGAGAGTGGGCACTGTTAGCACAGCTCACTGAGTTGTCCACTTTTTTCACGTGACATGGTCTAGGGCCGTGGTTGGCAAACTGCAGCTCGCAAGCCACATGGCCCCTTGAGTGTGGCTCTTCCTAAGCCTTAGGAGTACCCTAATTGGGTTAATAACAATGTACCTACCTATATAATTTAAGTTTAAAAAATTTGGGTCTCAAAAGAAATTTCAATCGTGGTACTGTTGATATTTGGCTCTGTTAACTAATGAGTTTGCCAACCACTGGTCTGCAGGACTTGACCTTAGCCAGGCCTCCGTAACCACGGCTGCCCCAGGGCTGCCATCCTGGCCTTTCAAATGCTTCTCAGAGCACCTTGGCCTCCCTGAGCCAAGTCTCCATCCTGAGGGCAGTGCCCTTGGTCCTTACACTCACTGGGCTGTGCTTCTGCTCCACATGTTCACACATGAGCCCCTGGTGCAGGCTTCCCCGCTGAGCACCCTTGTTACACACATTTCTGGCACAAGCGAGTTTCTCCAAACCCACACGCTAGAAAAGTGTATGCACAGACTCTACGTTAGAGCCATACATTTAAATAGAATGTGTTCCCTATAAGAGCTGCGTATGGAATTTAAAATTTTCTAGTAACTACATTAGAAAATTAAAAAGAAAAGGTAACAATTTTAATAATATAGTTTTACTAGAGGCCCAGTGCACAAATTCATGCACTGGTGGGGCCCAGCCAGCCCAGCCCCAATCAGCACGGATCGGGGCCCAACCTGCAGGGAGGAGAAAGCAGGAGGTTGGCCAGCAGGCTCCACCCCCAATTGAGGTGGGGGGAGCCGGTTGGGGGCGGGGCCTGCCATGGGAAGGGGCTGTGGGTGGTGAGCAGGCCAGCCCCACCCTCCAAATGGGGTTGGGAGGATATCAGGGCTCAGCAGCTGGGGGAGGGGCTATGGGAGGTTGGCCGGACAGCCCCACCCCTGATTGGTGTGAAGAGGGCTATGGGGGGCAGAGCTGGCTGGGGGGAAGGGCTGTGGGACAATCAGGGTGGTGGGGGCCCATTGGGGGTGGAGCCGGCCATGGGGAGGGGCTGTGGATGGTGAGCCAGCTGGCCCCACCCCCAAATAGGGGGGCCAATTGGGGGACTGGTGGCCTGGGGGAGGGGCCAAGGGTGGTTGGCCAGCCGGGCTCCAGCACAATGGGTGCGAGGACGGTGCTCTCGGAAGATCCTGAGGAAGGTCAGGTGGCAGCGGCCTCTGCAGGCGCCACTCACAGGACAGCAGGATTCCCACATGGGCTGTGTCTGGGCCATGCCTAAGACGCAGGCACTTAGAATTGTACTCCTGAAACCTATATAATTTTATCAACTAGTGTCACCCCAATAAATTCAATAAAATAAATTAATTAATTTAAAAATAGGATTAAAAAAAAAGAAAACAGGGTTGAATGAAGAGCTTGTTGACAGAGGCATGGGCAAGGTCAAAGACACAGCCTCAGCCTGTGAAAACCCGAGACGAGCATAGAGGAAGTTTTCACCCCCATAGCAGGGGCCAGACTGGCCTTCCCGATGGGGCCGTTTTGCCCTAAGACTCTGAGGGTGTCCAGAGACGACTGTCATTTTGGGGGTGGAGGCCAGGGATGTGCAGGGCGCCCCCACCACAGAATGGTCCTGCCACACAGACAATGTGGAGGCTGAGGGGGCGGGAAAGAGAAGTCCAAGGCCAACCTTTGTGAAAGCCCAGCCCAGAGGGAGCGCCCCCCCCCCTCCCGGGGCGGATCTGAGAGACAGGAGGGGTCCCCGCCACCAGAGCTGGGCGGGGTCCTCTTCGTCTGTGGATGAGAAGAATGAATTAAAAACGGAAAACTTTTCGGTGGGGCCAGAGCTGGTTTGGTGGCGGACCAGCTGCCTGCGCTGGGCCCATTGTTCCTGGGGCCACGCCATCAGGCAGGGCCAAGGAAATTCCAAACAGAAGTTCAGCTGCTTAAAGAGCACAGTCAGCCGAGTGTTTGGAGGTCTCATTGGCTTTGCTAAATGGCTATGAGCTGGGCTGTTTTGTCCAGAGCTGGAAGGGGCTGGAGAGGCTGCGCGAGTGGGAGGGCTTCTCCGCTGGAAAGGGTGGGAGGAAGTGGAGAGAGGTCCTTTCACTTGGGTGGTGAACATGCAAGACACACAGACAGTGTATTACAGAATGGATGCTGGAACCTGTATAATTTAGTAACCTATGTCACTCCAATAAATTAAAAAAAATAAAACTAAATTTAAAAAAGAGTGGATAATTTCAGGCAAGCTCACCTTCCCTTGCGGGATGCCAGGGAGTCATCTGGCAGATGAGGAAATTCCAGGCGGACTACTTTAAAATTTCTTGGAGAGGCTGAGCTGGGCCCAGGTGAGGAATTAAATCCTGGTGGGCTCAGCCAGGGGACAGGACCCCCTCTGCCCCCACTGACCCTCCCTGGTCCTGTGCTGGGCGAGCTTCTCCAGGAACTCTTTCTGAAGTTACTCCACTGGGGTCCTTGGCTCAGGCCCTGTCCTAAGACCCCTTTCCTTACCTGACCTCACACAAGCCACGCCTCCCTGAGCATGCCTGGCACCTGCACTGAGGCCACCACAGGCAGCAAGGAGAGCAGCCCTGGATGACCTGGGCTCTGTGAGGAAGGGCTCACCTGTCCAAATGTCACCTGGTGACTGGGAAACAGACGCATGGCGACAGAAGACTGACTAACACTCTGGAGAGCAGGCGCCCATTGTACAGGGGCAGGATCACAGCCTGTTCATTCAGTCCTTGCTCCGGCTCCTCATTGGCTGAGGACTATTAGGACTGTTTCCTAATAGGTCGCCCAGGTCTTGCTGTCTCCCATTGGGGTGTTTTAAAAAATGTGCTGGGGCCTTTTCTAGTCGCCACCCCTCCCTTTGTCTAAGGCCGTGGTTGGCAAACTGCAGCTCGTGAGCCACATGCAGCTCTTTGGCCCCTTGAGTGTGGCTCTTCCACAAAATACCGACTTCTGCGCATGGGCCACGAAGTTTCCATCACACTGTACGTGCGCACCCGCACGTGGTATTTTGTATAAGAGCCACACTCAAGGGGCCAAAGAGCCACATGTGGCTCGTGAGCCGCAGTTTGCCGAGCACTGGTCTAGGGCAGTGGTCAGCAAACTCATTAGTCAACAGAGCCAAATATCAACAGTACAACGATTGAAATTTCTTTTGAGACCCAAATTTTTTAAACTTAAACTATACAGGTAGGTACATTGCTATTAACTTAATTAGGGTACTCCTAAGGCTTAGGAAGAGCCACACTCAAGGGGCCAAAGAGCCGCATGTGGCTCACGAGCCACAGTTTGCTGACCACTGGTCTAGGGGAATTTTCCTAGGACATGTGCTAACGGCCATGTGCACAGTTCATACTTTCTTCCCACCCCCACATCCTGTTTGCTCTGGGGAAATTCAGCAGCCACCTGGCCACATGATGTTTCTTTTCTATGAAGATAAATCAGAGGCATGTTTCTTCTAGAACCTGATTAGCTTGATAGAGTGGAAGAGGAGGGAACGAAGGGAGCCAGACATTGAGAAGCTGGTCCACCAGGAAGCTACAGCTGTGCACACTCCCCAGGGAGCCGTGGTCATCCCTGCGCTGCTGGGGGAAGGATGGAGCAACGCAGGGTTGTCCTCTGGAAGCCAAGGGACCAGGGGGAGGTGCTCCTACTCCGTCTGCACAGTAGGAACAAAGACTGTGTCCATAGTGGGTGGAGCCTACTATGGGAAAAGGATTGGATTGGATAAGGGATATAGAACCCCCCAGAAGACCTAGGATATGGATTGGTTAGGAGGAAGGACCCAATGCCAGCCCTCCCAAGACTGGGAAGTTGATTGGTCCTTCCCATAATATAATCCCAGCTTAACAATAAAGTTCTCTTTCATTCTCTTCTCTCTCTCCCTCTCATTCCCCTCTCCCCTCTCTCTCATTCTCCTCTCTCTCTCCCTCTTCCTCTCTCTCTCTTTCTCTCCATAATGTCCATGTGGCCTTACTTGGCCAGCGGCAGATGCGTGGACTCCAACTACGGGCCTGGACACAGTGCCGCCACAGCGCAGCAGGGAGCACAGACTAAGCCAGCGGGGCCCAGCGGGACTGATACGGATGGACTGATGGCACAGAAGTTTTGGACACTGGCACCATTTCTTGGCCTAAGGAAGACAAGGCTGGACTTCTTTCAGGGCAGGATGGAGCTGAACCTAGGACAGTCCTTTGTCCAGCTTCAATAAACCGTACAACTTCCCCTATGTGCGTCTCCGAAATGTTTTTCTCAGGGCCCAGTGAACGGGCCTCATTTCCACTAGCAACGTCTCTGGCTCAGCTGGGTCCAGCTGAGCCTGGGCCACTGGGCAAGTGCCCTCTGAACTCTGAGCCCTTGGGGCACAGGGCCTGGAGGGTGTCAGCCTCAGGCAGAGCCGATCAACACAGAAGCACTGATGTTAGGGACATAATCAAATTAGTGGGTGGAACTAGCAGATCCATCCAACAGTAAGAAACGGGACTCTATCCTGGTTTGCACCCTGAGAAACTTGGAATCTCTGAGCAGATTCCAAACAAAACCCAATGGCATCCTGGGAAGTCACTGATCCTGCAGTCAGCCCATGGCTGCAGGGGAAAAGCAAAGGTCCAGAAACAGAATAATGTATGAAATGCAGGGCACGCCTTTGTTTTGGCCTGGTCGCCAAGGACGTGAGCGGAGAGTGCTGGGCCTGGAGGCTGGAGCAGGGCCCTGACCAGCAGCCCTGTCTCTCAGTCCACCCGAGAGGGCCCACGCAGCTCTTGCACAAAACACCGACTTCTGCGCATGGGCCACGAAGTTTCAATCGCACTGTGTGTGCGCGCCCCGCACGTGGTATTTTTGTGGAAGAGCCCACACTGAAGGGGCCAAAGAGCCGCATGTGGCTCTCGAGCCGCAGTTTGCCGACCACTGCTTTAGACAAGTCCCTCCTTCTCATGTCCTTAACTTATCTAGGGAAGTAATAAAGCCACCGGCTTCATAAAGTGGTTATGAGGGTTAGAGCAAATGAGTTAATGTGCAGAGAGTACCCAGTATGTCAAGCACCTAATTAATTCTTAATAAGTGCTTCCTGCTGTCACCACCAGCTCCATCACCGTCACCATCGGCCCTCAAGCACTTCACAGACAGCGAGGTGTGGGGCTCAGAGGCAAGTGGGGGAACGAGTCGTTCTAAAGCATCATGTTTATGGGTATGTCGTAACAGCATTTAAACTAAATTTCCTCAATTGTTTCCTGGAGATATGTGCCTAGAAATCAGAGTTCTGGGTTAAAGAGTCTACGATTTCTTTCCAAAGCTTTCGCTCTGCCCTCACAAATTGTTCTACAGAAAGATTCGCACCCATGTTCACTCGTGTTCACTCCCACGCTGGCCAAGGCTGGATGTTACTTTATTACCAGAGATTTTCCATTTTCATATCCAAAAAAAGGAACCATTTTTTAAAATGACATTACTTCTAACATTTTCAATAGTTTTATTTTAAACTACAAAGGAGAAATAGCATAACCAAGTAAAAGCAAATTAAAGTAAACATCAAGAAAACATGATTCATGTTAATTCTAGAACTCCCAATGCATTACCGCTATTTTTATGTAGATAAACATTTCAAACTCAAAGCTAAGCTCAAGGCTTTTAAGTCTGAAACATGTTTTCTTGACTCGAGGATATAATTCACCCCTTCCAGAGCTCGGCGCTGAGGCTCTCGGCTTTCGGAGCAGCGCCCCTGCCCCTTTCCTTCTCCGTCTTCCTTCTAAAAGCCTCTCAGTGCTTGGCTCTTAATCACTGAGTGAATCTTAGGAAAAGGCAGACACTGTTCACACATAGAACGTGGTTCTGAAAGCACCTCCGCCTTAGGAAAGGTCGTGGGTGGCTGGGATTTGAAGTATAATGATTGAACGCCTGAGCAGAAAGCAAGGTAACTCCCAGAACCAAGAAACTCCAAATAACCAGAGGTGGATATTTGAACGTATGTGTTCACAACCTTTAAATAAGAAACCTTTGTAATATATTTTAATGCCTACTCTTCCCTCTTGTAATTTAATTGGTTCAAACCTAAAGCACAGATTACTCCTTGAGAATTCTCATTCCCAAGCTGTCAAGAAGCTTGTAAAGTATCTTGCCTTGACAGTTTAAAAATATAATTTCACATCATACAACACTTTCTCAGCCCCGACTCCAGCAGTGACTGAGACGTCCTTTCTTCTCGGGCATTTAAAGTCTCTATGAAACAGACATCACGTGCCCAGGTGAGGAAGAGGCTAAATAAATCTTAGATACAGTGTGTGCGTCAGAGCAGCAGAGACGAGGAGACTGTACTGAAAACATCTTGAGGTCAAGAGTAGGGTTGGGAGGTCCTCTAGGTCAGGGCTTCAGCCTGTGCCTGGCCCAGGGCCTGGTGCCCAGAGAGGGCGGGGAGCCGTCACACCCGCCTGCGCTGTTGTGGGGTGTTTGTGCCTTGACAGCAGGGCTGAGCAGTGACGGAGACACTGCGCTTCCTGCACCTGGAGTGGCGCCATCGGGCCCGGGAAGCACGCAGAGCTGCTCTCGGTCTGGCCTCCTCCTGCTGAAGATTTGAAGACGAGTGGAGAAGCTGGACAGCTTTACGTGCTTGGTGTGTCTGTCAAGCATGTACACATCGACTTGTCCATCCCAAAGGCATCAGAATGTGGGTGATGGTCAAGTGCCCTGAGAAGATGGAAATCAGGGAAGTGACCAGGCCTCCAGGCCTTTCCTCCTGGGGTCACTGTGGGACTGGCCAAAGCACTGGGAAGCCTCCTGGGTGGGGGGTGCTGTGGTCTGCGGCCCAGTGCAGGGGCCTTGAGAAGCCCCCACACTGAGTTGTGGCCAGAACAGGGTGACGGACGTGGGTCCGGCAGACCACCTGGTCACCACTGAGCTGGCCCGGGAGAGCTCCAGGCCCTGGCAGGACAACCCCACAGGAAGCCAGGAGGCAGGAGGCCCTCCAAAGAGTCAGTTCTCCTGCAGCCGACGGACATGTGTTCTCAGCATGAAAACCACCAGCATATTCTGGCCACGATGGGATGGACGACATTGGGCTCAAACTGATAAAGAGAAAAGCTGAGTAAACACTCCAGCCTGCTCTGTGCAGGCCTTTGACAACAGCAGCCTGTGGTCCGGGGGAGAAGAGACCACACACCAGGCTCACGGCACCCTCGCTTTCTCCAGAGAGCATCTTCCAAACGCCAACTCGTGCGCGGAAGCTCTCTGGTCAGAGGGACTAAGGA
>NW_005871807.1:205965-208745 GCF_000147115.1 Myotis lucifugus | reverse complement strand
CCAACTGTCAGTTTTTATTTTAGACATGGAGTAAACTTCATGTCATTGAATTTTCTATGGCAAATGATCACTTTTCTCCTTCAGTGGGATTTTCTTTATGTTTAAAAATTGGATCGTAGTTATTTTGTTCAGTTACCATGGTTTCGGCTGATATGAGAATGTGAACAATCATGTTTGTCTGTGAGTGTGTAGGTACCACATATACACCTGAATGCAGCAATTCTAGGTAAATCGCAGGGACTTGAACTGGGCTGAGTTTAGAACCAGAGTCAGAATAAACAGCACTGTTTCCATAGAGTGACTTTGAGCTGAAATCATCAGGTTGGCATAAGGTCACATTTAGCTGCACCGTCTTCAGAATGAGAGAGACGGGTTCACATCTCAACTTCGTCGTGAACGTTGCTGCGTGATTCCAGGCAGGTTATTCAGCTCTCAGCCTGTTTCTTCATACAAAATGTAAGGGGAGAGACATTTTTAAACGTCTGTAGAGCACAGTGTAAATGCTCAACACATGGCTTCTATAACTATGGCTAAAATTATACTTGAAACCATGGATATGTAATCTAATTAATTAGTGCAAGTCGAAATTGAAACTTTATATCTAGTTATTTGTTCGTTTATTCGTTTATTTATTTTGACCTCTGACCTCTACTCCACGTGCCTCCCATAAGTTTTGTTTATCTTTATTGTTGAAAGTATGGCATGGGTTCCCTCCCCCAACCCTTAACGTCCTCCAGCCCGCCCCACCCCCATCCGTTATTTAAAAACAAGTCCCCAGAGGCAGGCTGCCTGAGCTGGCAGAGCCCAGAATAGCAACGATGGTCTAAAAGCTCACCTGCTTCTCCTGTTCCCATTCCAAGCCTTCCCAGCTCATTCAAAAATATCTCCCTTTTTCAACACATGGCCACTTTTTAAAAAAATCCTCACCAGAGGACATTTTTTTAATTGATTTTGAGAGAGAGAGAAACGTTGATGTGCAAGAGAAACACCTTCAGTTCACCCCGCCGCCTTTTTGGTATACAAGACGATGCTCCAACCAACTGAACCACCCGGCCAGGGCCCTACATTGCCGCTTTTCACACATTGATCACTTTATCTGTAAACGATTGTCTTTCCCCAGAAGTCAGCTTCAGGTGTGGCCAGGTCTGGGGGAGACTTTTCTGGCAGTCTCCTGTGTGGGCTTTGGTGTCTGTCAAGAATGTCTGAGATGAACAAAGGGAGAAGAGCATAACTGAAGTGGGCGCTGCTCATGTCAGGACAAAGGACAGGAGTGCCCCCCCCCCCCAGCGCAGAGAACCAGTGGGGGGGGGGGGGGGCAGGACACCCCTGGACGGCCCTCTCCCGGAGAATTACCCGCTAGGGCACTGTGCACAGCACTCCCAGCCCCGCAGAGTGGTTTTCTTACAAAAGGACAGATTTCTAAGACAAATAAAACAGCCTCAACCCAAGCGGTAATTTGCAACTATCAAACTTATTTATTCGAGATATAGTATTTTGCATGATTTTGTTCCTCTTATCAAAGCCTTTTCTTTATATTATGATTGTGCACTACAAGGGGCTACCTTTCATCCTAGGGTTATCATGCAGAAGATATGATACATTTGAAAGTCTTTAATCATTTATCGTAGAGCACTAATTTTTATATTTACAAACACATTCACCCTTTTTTCAGAAAGAGGTCAATCTCGTTTTTTGTTCAGTTCATTTTCATATTGGAAGTCTTTCTTTATTTGAAGCACGTGAAAACAGTGTTTACACAAGTCTTGCTTGTACCTTTCACCCGCAGCAGCACTGGGCCCAGAACAGGGTGGGTTTGTTCTGGTTCCGCACAGAAGCAAAACAGCAGATTCCATTCACTGTGACCCCAGGGCGGGTCATGTTTTGAGTGATCACATCATGATTTGAACTCTTCTTACGCTCCTCGGAAGAGGTATTCACACCTTCTCACCATCTATGTCTGAAAATCAGACAGCCTGAGAGTTTATATAATAGTCTCTCTTGCCTGCAAGCAAGATGATTCTCACAGTATCTCCAACAGGCAGCTGTAGCACCATTGAAAACTAAAAACTGCTCTTTGTGGCCAGTATTTACATCAGAAATGCCAGCAAAAACAAGAAAAAGGAATAAAACCATCACATGACTTCAGGCCTCTGTGCCCGCCCCTGGCCCGGAAGCTGATGCTCCTTCTCACTCTCCATTCCTTTCATACTGTTCTGTGGGTCTGATCATTTTTCTATGAAACCTGAGGATTCGGGAAGAGCAGTGACATTGACCGGGCTGGACTGCAAGCGAAGAGGGCCAGGCCGGTGTTGGCCTCGGGGGCGTTTATCACTTCAGCCCCCACCCCCCACCCCCAGGGCCCGGCTCCCAGGAGCAGCCGCCCTCTGTCCTCAGTGTCAGGGCTGCCAGTGGCCACTGACGGCAGCAGCTAGGCCCTCATGCTTCCCACACTGAATGGGCACTTTGAAGAAGCCCTGTGCGTGCCCAGCACCGAACCGAATGCTCCTCTGTCCCCAGCGGTGGACCTGAAGGACAGCGGCCCTCCCTTCCCCAGGAGTCCCAGCCAGGCCAGAGCCCTGAGACCTGGGAACATCGCCCCAGTGATGCTCGTGCCTGACATACGGGCCAACCCTACACTGCGGGCTGAAGCACAGGAGGCCTCAGAGCTGCGCCCACGTCAGCTGGGACCTCAGGGTCCAGCACGGCAGAGGCTGGTGGTGATGCCCAACTGTTAGGAGCAGAGTGCCCCAGCTGCCACAGCCACACAGGGAAAATGGTGA
>NW_005871807.1:202540-205814 GCF_000147115.1 Myotis lucifugus | reverse complement strand
CCACAGAGCAGGGAGAAGGGGCGCCCAGAGCGGAGGGAAGGGCGCGCCCAGAGCAGGGGGAAGGGGGGCCAGGGCAGGGGGAAGGGGCGCCCAGGGCAGGGGGAAGGGGCGCCCAGGGTAGGGGGATGTGTTCCCACCACCAGGAGGGGAGAGGAAGGGTTAGCTGGGGTGAACTTACTGTTTGGTCAGAAGGGTAATCAGTTTGGTGAGAAGGTAATTTAAACTTTAGAACATTTTGATCCACGTTTGTTTTTACAATTTAATTTAAAAAAAAGAAAGTAGAAGTTACAAAAATATGCTGGTGATAAAGATTTATATTTGTGTGGAGGAAACTTATGTCCAGGGATCATGTATTACAGATGGATCGGTTAGTTGTCTGAGTCTAAGCCCAGGTCTGCCGCGCCCCACGTAGCACTTACATAAATGATTGCGTGTGGCCAGAACAGCGTGGAAAGATGGAACACAGTCCGTGAGGGTTGATTTTGTAACCCTGAATACATGGGCAGAAAATAAAATAAATGTGGTCAATGAAGGTCAAGCTGGTTTTCTTGGAGAAGTTTTTGTAGCCCTGCCATTGTTATGTGTTATAATATTTTCAAGCGCAGTCCTCACCTGATCTTACTCATAGCCAGTCATGAACGCGTGCAGGCCAAATCCCGCGTGGGCACCTGGGACCTTCGTCCAGCCGTGTGAGCAGAAGTGAGTTGATAGTTTGCAAGACTCAGACTTCCCACAGCTTCCAAACAGAGGTCTCCGACTCAGGCCAGCGTCTGGGACTGCAGTGCACTCGCCGGGCCTGTCCTCTGACCTGCTCCTGTGGATAAAGGCCCCCAGGAGAACTGGAACGTCTCCAAAGCACATCCTGCTTCATTGCTTGTCTGAGCTACATTTGGTGTCTCTGGCCGTAACTTCAAACCCACGGCAGAGAGCGCTGCCTGGCCTCACTGTGCGGGGAGGTAACCATGAGTCAAGTTCACAGAAGAGCCACATC
Source organism: Myotis lucifugus (assembly GCF_000147115.1). NCBI lineage: Eukaryota > Metazoa > Chordata > Mammalia > Chiroptera > Vespertilionidae > Myotis > Myotis lucifugus. The sequence continues at coordinate 204,823 of NW_005871807.1, read as the reverse complement.
CAGGTTAGCTGTTTCCCAGCTTTGCTGCAACACTTTCTCCTCATTGTTAGTGACCCTAACATGCACTGAAAATTAATATCCTTCAGAGTAAGCTAGAGCTAGAAAATTAATCACTTTTTACTTCACATTTCATTGCCAAACCCAATCCTCTGTTGGCAAATTAACATATAATTGGAATTTCCCAAATCTGGTTTTCATAGCAGAAGTGAGTCTCAGCTAACAAGTAAGTGCTAATTCTTCTTACCAAAGGAAAAGGGCACAATGGCAGCATTGGTAAACTGACCATTGGCTCAGTGGATAGAGCGTTGGCCTGTGGACTGAAAGGTCCCAGGTTCGATTCCGGTCAAGGGCATGTACCTTGGTTGCGGGCACATCCCCAGTAGGAGGTGTGAAGGAGGCAGCTGATTGATGTTTCTCTCCCATCGATGTTTTTAACTCTCTATCTCTCTCCCTTCCTCTTTGTGAAAAATCAATAAAATATTTTTTTTAAAAAAAAGAAAGAAAGCTCTTCCGTGGTTCTTCTCTGTTGTAAACATTAGCTGGCTTTGCTGTTTCTGTTTAAAAAAAAAAAAAATCAAATGTAGAGAATGTACCCAGCCACCCACTCTAGCTTCCCTCAGAGTTGCTATCTAGATAATCCCTAAATATGCAAGACATAAATACCCTGGACTCTCATCACGAGTTACTGTATTTCTCTGTGTATAAGACAATATTTTTTTTCTAAAATCTTTAGACTGAAAAACCAGGGGCATCTTATACATGGAAGTCAGCTGAGGAGGGAGCCGTGTGGGTTCGTAGCTGCCCATACCTTGTCAAACAGGCCTCCTCCGATTATGAGCCTTATTGTTACTGACGTCAACTGATGCCATAATTGGAGGTGGAGAGTGCACAGATGCAACAGGGACCTGAGCGTTCTGAGCCCATAAAGATGTCAGAAATAAAAAGATAAATACTGTAAGCGATTATCTTACTCTGCAAAATTCAAACTGAATATAATCAGCTATGCAAAAAAGCATGGAAATAGAGCTGCAGAGAGACAATTTGGACCTCCTCCCACTGAGTTTATGATCAGACAGTGGAGAAAACAGGAAGAACAACTCTTTATGATGCCCAAAAAGAAGAAGGCCTTAAGAGGAAAACCAGCAAAATGGGCCAACTTGGAGCAGAGGCTTAAGACGGATTATGGAGCAGCGCCAGAGTGGCTTGTGTGTCATCCACGCTTATTCAATGTCAGGCAAGAATGTTTGCAAGCGAAATGGATGTTGTTGATTTTACAGGAAAGGCAAAATGGTGCTTCAAATTCATGAGGAGAGAAGGATTGGCCATGAGAACATGAACAAGTTAGCTCAGAAAATGCCACCAGTTTATGAGGATGATCTCACATACATAGACAGTGACTCAGAGACAGCAGTGACACAATAGAAGTTGGAGAAAGTGATGTGCCTGGAACTAACAGTGATGAAGAAGAGAGCAGTGATGCAACAGAGGCTGAATAATATAGTACTGGTATGTGAACAACTGCAGTAATTACTAAATAAAATGTGTTCTGTTTTATGTTTAAAATATTGATTTCTTAACTTGGGGTTGGGAAAATGGGGGTCGTCTTATACATGGGGACATCTTATACACATAAAAATAAGGTAATCTGTTTTCTAGAGCAAACACATGACATGAGAAGATATTGAATCTCTTGGGGGAAATGGGGTCTTATCTCAGGTTCGTGGGTAAAGCAGGCTGACCCGCCATGGAAGCCTCATTTGTGTGGGCCACTGACTCTCTCATGTGACAGGAACAGAGAACAGCCAAGGATTTGGGCTTCAGCAGACAGCCTCTCGGGATCTTTGGGTTGGCTGCCCAGAAGTTTTCCATTTCTATTCTCTGAGAAGTTGACTGAATTATAGGATTCTGTGCAACTTTCCAATTTATCTCTGTCTGACAGCCAGGAAGTCCATGATTCCTGGAATTTGTTGAACAAAATGCTCCAAAGTCATCTAATGTCTATTTGTCTACTTTAAGTCAAGTTCAAAATTGACCCTTCTCTGGGGAAAAAAGAGCAGGTCCCTGCTATTGCTCTGTTGTACTGAACATACTTGACGAAGCATGTGGTGACCACACTACAGAGGCTCAGGCTAGCTGCTAGCACAAACCCCAAATAACCCTTTTGCTCGTCTGCGTCACCAGCACTAAAATAGTCTGAATCGGTCCCTGAAAGCTGATATGTGCTTTGAGTGAAATGGCTGGATCCCACCCAAGATCTGAGTGAAATCAATCGTTTCCCCATCT
>NW_005871807.1:195305-201493 GCF_000147115.1 Myotis lucifugus | reverse complement strand
TGGGGGCGGGGGGGAGGCGTTAACCTCCAGCCCAGGGCTCAGCCCCGGCCAGGGCCAGGTGTTTGCCGCCCCCCTTTCCCCAGTCTCCCCGCTGCTGTCCTGCTCCCATTCCCTGCTCGGGATGCCCGGCCCAACGAGGGTGGCCGAGGCCCGCGCAGCCCGGGTGCTGCTGCTGCAAAGCAGGAGCGCCTCTGCCCAGAAGGCCTGGGATTGTCCTCCACTCCGTCCTGGACCCATGGGCACCTCCCAGCCAATGGCCGACACTGCCCTCCTCCCACGTCTGGGCAGGGCTCCCCCTCCTCACTGCCTGCACCAGCCCTCGCTCCCCCCGCCCCCGTGGTTGCCACCCCCTTCCGCATGCAGTTTCCTTCCCCTCCTAGTGTATCCTGTCCTTCCCCGGGCCTTGCAGCTGCAAGAGCAGAAGGCAGGGACGCAGTCTGTTGGTCCAGTCGTGACCTGTGACGCTGTAACAGACAAATTTGCATATTCCTCTATTATTAGATTAGATAAGTGGACCATCTTGGGGGGGAAAAAAGTTGATCAATTGGTGTTTTCACTTAAATGGAAATTTAACAAACTTCAGTGAAACTAATAACTATGAGTGGATTTTTCAGAGATCTCCATGGTTATAGAATATCTAGGTATTCCTTAAGAATTGTTTCTGATTTATTCTTCTTCCTAAAATGTCCTGACATTGATTTTTTTAATGTTGAAATAACTAGAGACTCATAACAAGCTGCAAAAATAGTGAGAGGCCCTGTGTACTATAGTTAAATATCAAAACCAGAAAAAAGGACCTCAGTACATGTGTGTAACTCCCAGCCACATCCTCACATGCACAGGGAAACTCCTGTGACGCCACCCCATACGGGATGTCACAAGCGCTCTCCTCACAGGGAGTGGCTGCCTGTGGCAGGGCCGCTGGGTCATTGTCTAAGACCACGAGGACTGTAAAGTGTGACATCAGAAGCCTGCAGTCAGCTGTGAGCAAGTGTCTGCCACTTCCTACTAATTTTCTCACTTAAAATGGTTGGCTGCCCCTGGCCGGTGGTGCTCAGTTGGTTGAGCATCATCCCATGCACTGAAGGGTCACCAGTTCCTGGTCAAGGCACTTACCCAGTTTGCTGGTTTGGTCTCTGGTCGGGGCACATGCGGGAGACAGCTTATCAATGTTTCTCTCTCACATTGATGTCTCTCTCTCCCTCTCCCTTCCTCTCTCTCTAAAATCTATAAAAACATATTGAACTTATATGCACTTATGCATAACCCATGGACACACAATAGTGTGATGAATGCCGGGGGAGGGGGGGCGTGGTGGCGTGCAGGGTGGAGGGAATCAATGTGAAAACAAGGAGGCGTTTGAAATACTTTCAACAATAAAGATAAATTTTAAAAACATTTTAAGTGTTAAAATGGTTGGTTGTGATGCATATTAAATGGCCTCACATGAAAGTCCTTCATGAAGCAGAACAGCATCAGGATGCCAAGCACTGCGGTTGGCTGGTGACTAGAGGCAGGAATAGAGCCCAGAATCCCTGAACCTCAGAGAACCTCATTCCTGTCCCAAAGGAAGGGAGCCCAGGACAGCGGCAGGACACAGGCTTGTGGGTTTCTAATAAAATGATGCAGACAATAATAATTATTTTTAATTTGTTTTTATTGATTTTTCAGAGAGAGAAATGGAGAGGGAGAGAGAGATAGAAACATCGATGACAGAAACATCTATTGGCTGCCTCCTGCCCCCACTGGGGATGGAGCCTGCAACCCGGGCCTGGAATTGAACTGGCAACCTCTTGGTGCATGGGTCAGCGCTCACCCACAGAGCCACAGGCCAGGCACAGACAGTCTTTATCAAACAGAAGAATTTTTTTAAATATATTTTATTGATTTTTTACAGAGAGGAGGGGAGAGGGATAGAGAGTTAGAAACATCGATGAGAGAGAAACATTGATCAGCTGCCTCTTGCATGCCCCCTACTGGGGATGCCCGCAACCAAGGTACATGCCCTTGACCGGAGTCGAACCTGGGACCCTTGAGTCCGCAGGCCGACGCTCTATCCGCTGAGCCAAACTGGTCAGGGCAAACAGAAGAATTCTTAAAAATACTGTCAGTTCAATATTTTTAAAATACTAATGTGTAACAGATGTGGCAGTGTTTTATAAAAATATAAAGCTTGCAAAAATGTACAGTGGCACAATATGCTTAATAATTATTTGGAGAAGTTAAAGGCGGGGAGAAAACCTGAACGAAGCCATATCTGCCCACAGCTGTGCTCTGGGCCCATCTGAAATGAGCCGTGGGTCCCTGAAAGTGACCACACTGTCACATGAAGGCAGGGGCCCAGGGACTGGTGTGGCTAATTGTCAACATTTGTGGGACTTGATAAAGATACTCTTTCCGCTACTCACTTGCTTCGGAATGTGCCATCCCCCAGCCTGGGTGGGTCTCCCAGGGCAGCTCGGAATGTGCAAGTTCAGGCTCAAGAACCAGAAGGAGCCTCTCTGCTCCTTGTTTACACTAGAACAAAGCCGCGGTCCCTGTCACCCGGCACCTGCGGAGACCGAGGGCAGCTCTGTCCCTACACTCACGGCTCGTCACAAAAGCAGCCGAGCCAACAATTCTAAGGCCAGAGCAAGACAGAGATGGGCCAAGATGCCTTCAAGCCAAAGCTCTGGTTTCTGAAGAAATAGATTTATTTCACTAAAATTAGAATCTTTTCAAACTAGATTATAATCTGTAAGGCATTTGCTGCCGCAGCCTGAGAAGCAGGGCTCAGCGAGAGGTGGTCAGCTCTTCTCAAAAACTTACCGAAGTTTTGTTGGGTCATTGGATTTGGACAGACTTTCCACCCATAATCCACTCCTAAAAAAGAAAGCTCAGAAAGGTCTCAAGCACTTTCTTTTTTAAAACATTTAATTAATTAATTTAATTTATGTATTCTAATTTATTTTTTTATTAAATGTATTGGGGTGACATTGGTTAATAAAATTATATAAGTTTCAGGGGTACAGTTCTACATACATCATCTGTACATTGTATTGTATGTTCACCACCCCAAGTCAAGTTTCCTTCTTCCATCACCATCTATCCACCCTTTTCTCTCTCCTACCTCCCCCAACCTCCCTTGCCCTCTGGTAATCACCATACTGTTGTCTGTGTCTTTGAGTTTTTTTCTTTGCTTAATCCCTTTACCCTTTTCACCCAGCCTCCCTACACCTCCCTCCCCGACAGCTGTCAGTGTTCTCGGTATCAATGAGTGTGTTTCTATTTTGTTTGTTTATTTTGTTCATTTGATAGCCCATATAAATGAAATCATATTGTATTTTTCTTTCTCTGACTGGCTTATTTCACTTAGCATAATATTTTCTAGGTCCCTCCATGCTTTCTCAAAAGGTAAGATTTCCTCCTTTTTCACAGCTGCATAGTATTCCATGGTGTAAATGTGCCACAGCTTTTATCCACTCGCCTACAGATGGGTACTGGGGCTATTTCCCCATCTTAGCTGTTGTAAATAACACTGCAATGAACATAAAGGTGCACACATCCTTTCTGATGGGTGTTTCGGTTTTCTTCCACTGTATCCCCAGGAGTGGGGTCCCTGGGTCATAAGGCAGAGCCGTCTTTAATTTTGTGAGGGAACTCCATGCTGCTCTCCACGGGGCACTCCCCTCCCGCAGGGCACAAGGCTCCCTTCTCTCCACATCCTCGCCACCACTTGTCATTTGTTGATTTGCTGATGGCAGCCATCCTGGCAGGTGTGAGGTAATACCTCATTGTGGTTTTAATTTGCATTTCTCTGCTGATCAGTGACTTTGAGCATCTTTTCATGTCTATTGGCATCTGTATGGCCAATAGAAAGAGAGAGATAATGGGAGAGGGAGAAAGAGAGAAAAACAACGCAGGCACATGCCCTGACCAGGAATCGAACTGGCAAACTTTCGGTACATGGGGCGATGCCCAACCCACTGAGCCACACCAGCCAGGGCTTTGCCCATTTTTAAATTGGATTTTTTGTTTTCCTGGTGTTGAGTTTTATAAGTTCTTTGTAAATTTTGGATATTAACCCCAATCATTGACAAACATGTCCTCCCATTCAATAGGTTGTCTTTTCATTTTGTTGATGGTTTCCTTTGCTGTGCAAAAAAATTTTGTTTGATGTAGTCCCACTTATTTTGTTTGTTTGTTTGTTTCCCTTGCCTGAGTAAATGTATCAGAAGAAAATATTGCTAAGAGAAATGTCTGGGATATTACTGCCTATGTTTTCTTCTAGGATTTTTATAGTTTTGAGTCTAACATTTAACTCTTTAATCCATTTTTATTATTATTTTTTGTTATCCTCACCAGAGGATATTTTTTCCATTGCTTTTCAGAGACAATGGAAGGGAGGGAGGGGGAAGGGAGGGAGAAAGGCAGAGCTACAGAAAGAAACATGGATGTGAGAGACACATGGACTGGCTGCCTCCCGCACATGCCTGAAACAGGGGCGGAGCAAACTGGCAATCCAGGTATGTGCCCTTGAGGGGGAGTCAAACCTGAGACTCTTAGGTGCACAGGCTGACACTCTAACCACTGAGCACATCGGCTTCACCTCATCTACATCCAGCAGATTCCAGGAGTCAGGGACGTGGCGGACACCCAGCGGTTTGCTTGTTTGCTATTTTGTCTGAGTTGACGTTCATCTATTTTTGGAACACAGGACAAATTTTGGAAGCATTCTGGCTGTTCAGACAAATCCCATTCAATGGGCCAAATTCAGAGGCTGGTGTGGGGACTGAGGAGGCGGCGGTCCATCTGAGCCTCAGCCCAGGGACCTTCTCCAAGGAGCCCAGTAAACATCCCTCGGTGGTGGCCAGACTGTCCTGCCACAGCCCCGAGCTCAGTTCTCAAAACTCAGCCCCCGTAGGGTCAGGGGCCTGCTGCCCTTGGAAATGTGCTGAGCAGCCGCTCCTGGGGTTTGGTTGTTCCCGTGCCACAGGCCGCGTGCCCTGGGCCTGCAACAGCCTTCCAGGGAGGTTTCAAATCCTGGGCGTGTCTCCCCTTGGAGGGAAGCTGCCACGGGCCACAAGGGCATCAAGCTGACCCCGCCAGCCTGAAGCACCCATCTTATATAAAAACTGCTGTTGACATTTTAACCCTGCATTCTGGCTTCTGTACATGCTTGCTGGCTTAAATAATAAGGAAAATAAGACTACTTCCATTCCAGAGAGGCCATTAAACCTTCCCCGACGAAGTTATCAGTGCTGGCACCAGGCCAAGCCTTTGGTTGAGGTCTCAAAGCCCCAGCACATAGGGGCTCTTTAAGAACTTGCAAAGGGGACCGGAAAACCCCATATTTGGGAGACAAAGAGGGTAAAATGGTATAAATACAGGAAACTTCCTGTGTGACTTCGCCTAGAATTCTAGAGACATTTTCCTCTGGGCCCGAGCGTAATAATACTTGTAACTCCATCTCTCTAAGCGTTGCTTGGTTCTTCTCCAGTTTTCTGTAACAAGCCAATGGAGACAGTCCCTAGCACGGTCCATGCCACGCCCCCACCTCACCCCCCCTGCAGGAAAGGCCGCATCAGTGAAGCTCGGCTCACCACCGCCCCCCCCCCCACCTCCACCAGCGCACAGAGCCAGGCCTCCGCTCAGGACTCAGGAGGGACAGGACTTGGTTTCTGGACACGCTGACCTCTGTCTGGGAGGGACACAGGTCATCAGCGTCAGCAGCAAACAGGGCAGAGGCCATCCGTGCTGGGCTGTTGCTCCTGGTCACGGCTCTGCTGGCGAGCGTGGGGTGCGCAGGCAGCACTACACTCTTTTAGGTAAATTTAATTTGAAAAGAACATTTTAAAGGAGCCCAAAACATAATCACAGAGTGAAACAGGGATGAGGGGTGTTGTCTCCAGTAGCTCAGGGTGCCAGCCCCTCTGAACCATCAAAGAGATGACAGAGCGACCTCGCGGGACCCGGGGGCAGCTGCTGCCAGGAAGCCGGGCACCGGGAGGGTTCAAGGAAGGAACAGCGAAGAGGAGCAGCAGTGGCCCGAGGTTGGAGGGGAATGCAACGTTAAACAAGGGCTGGGGGGGGAGGCCGTGTTCCTGCTCGTCCCTGAAGGGAAAATTGCCCCAGGGAGGGGCTTAGCCCGTAGGAAAATCCTGGTGCCGGGGGCCAAAACCCGAGGCCCCCAAATCTGCACCCTGCTT
>NW_005871807.1:193935-195205 GCF_000147115.1 Myotis lucifugus | reverse complement strand
GGAAAAAAAGGGTGGCCCTCTCTACAAGGGGAGCCTGTTACATGATGTATCATTCTACAGCTTCCCCAGAAGACACACTAGCTGCAAGCAGCACTTGAAGCGTCTGAACTCTGTGGGTCTGGGGCCTGAGAACATTCTTTTCCAGCAAGTTCTGGTTGATGCAGGCGATGCCCCATCCTGGGAACCACCTGGGAAAGGTGTGCGCGTGTGGCGAGGGAGCTGACGGGCGGCCAGTGCGGGGGACGCAGCTCCCAGAGAGACCAGCACAGCCGGCAGCTGCAGTGGAGGCTCGGCTACCAGCCATCCCAGCACCACGTACCGAGAAAACGTCTGTACCTGTTCACAAAACCATGTTCTGGGTGCACAGGCGTCACCTGGGTGTCGCTTTGTTGGTTTCTTACGTTGTGTAGGAAAGAGGCCAACATCCGTTCGGCAGGTGGCTCCCGCCGGGCACCACTTGCTGGGAGCACTGTCCCTTCCCAGCGGGAGGACTGGCAGCGTGGAGCAGCCGCACTTGCTGGGAACACTGTCCCTTCCCAGCGGGAGGACTGGCAGCGTGGAGCAGCCGCACTTGCTGGGAGCACTGTCCCTTCCCAGCGGGAGGACTGGCAGTGTGGAGCAGCTGGTGATTACAGAGAATGGGTTCCCCGCCCTCCTGTGGGTGCCACACGGGTTAGAGGTTCTGCCGCTGCTCACACCTCAGTAATGGGATGATGGAGCGAGGGTGGTCAGGCTCACTGTGGGGAGCATGAGGAATAATGTTCTGTCTATCTATCGACATAGGTTTATAGCTTCACTCCTGTGTTGTTGGGTTCTTCTGAATATCTCTCATTACACTACATATTTTTATCAACTTCAAGTTCACAAACTTCCTGTCTTCAAACACTATTCTGTTTTGAAGGGAGAATATGTTCTGGTTAAAAGTTCAGAAAGAGAACGACAGCATGCTCCCGCCCCAATATTGTTGGTCTTTTGTTATCGGGAAACTCGTTGCGAAGAAAGTGAGATTAGGCCCCATCTTTTGTTAATAAACAAGGCATTTGGTGGAACACAGCTGTGGCAGGAAGCTGCGCTGTGAATGTTTGTGTAACGTCAATTTATTCCCTTCATTCAACATATAACTATTATGTGTGCTACATGCTGGGAAATGTTCTGAGGACCAACTAATGAAACAAAATGAGCAAAAATCTTTTTTTTTTCTTGGTCATCTTTTAATTGTCTTTTTTTATTATTTTTTAACTAAATCTTTATTGTTCAGATTATTACATTG
>NW_005871807.1:163002-193835 GCF_000147115.1 Myotis lucifugus | reverse complement strand
CCATAACTCCCCTCCACCCAGTTCCCACTCCTCCCTCCGCCCTCACTCCCACCCACTGTCCTCATCCATAGGTGCACGATTTTTGTCCAGTCTCTTCCCGCATCTCCCACACCCCTTTCCCCCCCAAGCATAGTCAGTCCACTCCCTTTCTATGTCCCTGATTCTATTATAATGACCAGTTCATTCTGTTCATCAGATTATTTATTCACTTGATTTTTAGATTCACTTGTTGATAGATGTGTATTTGTTGTTCATAATTTGTATCTTTACCTTTTTCTTCTTCTTCCTCTTCTTAAAGGATACTTCTCAGCATTTCATATAATACTGGTTTGGTGGTGATGAACTCCTTTAGCTTTTTCTTATCTGTGAAGCTCTTTATCTGACCTTCAATTCTGAATGATAGCTTTGCTGGGTATAGTAATCTTGGTTGTAGGTTCTTGGTATTCATCACTTTGAATATTTCTTGTCACTCCCTTCTGGCCTGCAAAGTTTCTGTTGAGAAATCAGCTGACAGTCGTATGGGTACTCCCTTGTAGGTAACTGACTTTCTTTCTCTTGCTGCTTTTAAGATTCTCTCTTTGTCTTTAGCTCTTGGCATTTTAATTATGATGTGTCTTGGTGTGGTCCTCTTTGGATTCCTTTTGTTTGGGGTTCTATGCGCTTCCTGGACTTGAAAGTCTATTTCTTTCACCAGGTAGGGGAAGTTTTCTGTCACTATTTCTTCAAATAGGTTTTCAATATCTTGTTCTCTCTTCTTCTGGCACCCCTATAATTCTGATGTTGGTACGCTTGAAGTTGTCCCAGAGGCTTCTTACACTATCTTCGTATTTTTGGATTCTTTTTTCATTTTGCTTTTCCGGTTGGGTGTTTTTTGCTTCTTTGTATTTCAAATCTTTGACTTGATTCTTGCTATCCTCTGGTCTGCTGTTGGGAGTCTGTATAATATTCTTTATTTCAGTCAGTGTATGCTTAATTTCTAGTTGGTTCTTTATCACAACATCGAGTGTCTCACTAGATTTCTTGAGGATCTCACTATATTTATTGGCGACTTCTAGACAGTTCTTTAAAGACCTTAAAAGTGTGGTTTTGAATTCTATATCCAGCAGTTTGCTTTCCTCCATTTCTTTCGTTTGTGTCCTGTTTCTTTGTCTCAGCATTTTTTATGCTTCCCTGTGTTGAAAAAGTGGTTTTCTGTGCTGAGTGTCCTCTGGGGCCCAGTGGTTCAGCCTCCCCAATTACCTGAGGAGGACACTCTTGGTGCACCCCCTTGTAGTCTTTGTGCACAGTCTTGTTGTAGTTAAGCCTTGATTGTTGTAGTTATCACTGGGAGGAATTGACCTCCAGGCCAATTGGCTGTGAGAATCAGCTGTGTCTGCAGTGGGAGAACTTCTGTGCTGGAGACACCCCTCTGGGGCAAGACTTGCTTCAATGGGGCTTTGGTGCTCACTGAGTCTGCCCCCTGAGTGTGTCCTTTATGTTTCCAGGGAGCTGCAAACTGGATGGTCCCACTCTGACCTCTGGGTTTCCTGGCTCCTGGATCTCTAGAGAGGTGCTAATCTAGCCTTTGCCTGCGGCTATCCAGCAAAAGCCTCCCTGCAGGGCTTTGGTGGGGTGGGTCCCACAGGATCAACAGGGTGGGGCTCACAGTTATGGCTGCTCTCAGTCTTGCCCTCAGAGGCTCTGCTTCTCAGTGTCCGGGTAATCGCTGCAAGCCCCTCAGAGAGAAAGCTGCCCTTGGGTTCCGACCAATGCCAGACAGTCCCGCTTCTCCCGTTTGAGTCTGGGTCCCTAGAGACTCACCCGGATCTGGAGCTCAGAGCCTGAGACTCCCTCCCGATTGAAAACAACAACCGCACCCTCAGCCGCCAGCCCGGTCCGCATGCACCTCTGCACCTCAGTATTTTACTTCCACACTGCACCTCCTCTGAGTCTCGGTATGCTTTTTTCTTTCCTTCTAGTTGTAGAATTTCCACTCAGCCAGCCTTCCTGTGGTTCTGGATAATGTCCGTTCCGTCTTTTAGTTGTATTTTTGAAGTGGTTGTTCGAGGCAGCAGACTCCGGTGTTTACCTATGCCGCCATCTTGGTTTCTCCCAAAAATCTTGTTTGTAGGGAGAATATGTTCTAGTGAGGAGCCATTCTATATATATAAAACCCTAATATGCAAATAGACCGAACAGTGGAACAACCGAACAACCGGTCACTATGATGTGTGCTGACCACCAGGGGGTGCACACAAAACATGGCGGGCGTCGGCAGCAGGCAGCAGAGCGCCGAACATGGTGGGCGTCGGCTGTGGCAGGATGGTGGAGCAGGTGAGCCGGGGGCACCAGACCAAGGCCAGTCGCTGTCATCTGGGTGAGCCTCTGGTGGTTACTGAAATTCTTTGCTCCCGTGCACTGCAGTCCCCCCCAGCACTTGCACCTGCTGCCGGCACCAGCCCCGCTCACACCAGCTGCTAGCGCAGGAGCTGCTGCTCACACCCACTGCCAGCGCCAGTGCCAGTCACGATCACTCGGCGCTGGCAGCAGGTGCGAGCTGTGCCTCTGGCCCTGATCGCCCCTCAGGGCTTCTCCACCTTCCCCTGCTCCTGAAGGGGGATCAGGGCAGCAACTGCTGCTTATACACATTGACGGTGCTGGCCCCACTCGAACCCGCTGCTGGCGCAGGCCCCAGTCGCTCTGCACCATCAACAGGTGCAAGCCGGGCGGGAGCCATCAGTGCGTGGGAGCGGCAGCAGCTGGAGCGGGGCTGCTGGCAGACAGGGGATGGGGAGCAGCAGGAGGGGCCAGGTGGGGGCGCAGAGGATGGGGCGAGACCTGCCCCTGTGCCCGCAGCAGCCTCATGGCCCACAGTTCCTTTCAAGGTGCTTAATAAGAGGAAAGGGTCCCACGCACCTGCCAGAGCACAAACTTGCCGCTCCCAGAACACGGGCACTTGGTGCGGTTAGACTTGCCAAAGAGCCCAGTTTGCACTCGTGTACCTGAGTGGCCGGCCTGGCAGCCAGCCTGTCTCACCGGGGGCATGTTCTTGGCACACTGCCACCAAACAGACTAAAAAGAAAATAATCATTCTGTAATTGCTGCATATAACCCTTTTACCTCTGCAGGCTTACTAAATAAAATGTGATTGAGCAATATGTAAAGGCAAGATTTTTTTGTGATTTTGCTTCCAATTTGTTTCAGAAAATGTTTTAGGAGCTCAAAACCTGCAAACCTTTCCACTGAATCTGTAGAGCACAGCCACCGGGCCATCACTTGCTCCCAGCCACCCACACACTTTGAGAAGCAAAACGTAAAGAGAAAACTATGAACTGTGGAGTCAGGCCCGTGTCTGAATTCCAGAAATGCCACTTTTATTTCCTCTGTGAAGTGGGAAGAACTCCTCTTGGTATTAAATGGAACAAGCGGTGCAGAAAGTGTCTGGCATGGTATCCAGCACAGAGTCAGTGCTCAGTAAGTAGCACCGTCACTCACTACTGAGCCGTGTTCGCTATGCCTCCTTCCTATAAACACCGGAGGGGCCTGGGAGGCCGCCCAGGGAGGGGTTTCTAAGACACTCTCTTTGGGAGACGTTGTTAAACGCAGGGCCGAACAGTGGAGAGAGAAAAGTGTGCTTTCCTCTGATACGTTTCCAAGCCGGTGTGGGAAATTTTGATCCACTCTTCATGCCATATTTTTTCAATCATCAACATACTTCCATCCTCATCTTTTCACCCACCGTTTCCTTCTCCCTCCCCTCACCCAACACATTCCCCTTTTGTACCTAAGCCATGTGATCTGGTCGCCACTGGTCACTTTAGGTCTGAGGGGCAGGTGTGGCGTGGGGACCTGTCCCTCGGCTCCCTCGCTCTGGAAGCGGCGGAGGGCCAGGCGTGGCAAGTCCTGCAATCTTCCACCGTCCACAACCCAGGCCGGCGGCAAGAGGGGTCCCAGTGGCCCTGACATTCCAGCATGAGACACACAATGACGATGACAGTGCATGTTTATCAGCATCATGGAAACGCCCTGGGCGAGGGCGCTGAGCCCAGCCTGGCCAGTGCTTACCCTGCTGCAACGTTAGTTGTCTCCTCTGTGAAACGGAGACACCAGAGCTGACGGGGCGCCAGCAGGCTCTGTGGCCATCTCTGCTGCTTCTCTGGATTGGCTCTGGCTGCTCCGCCCCGTCGCTCACACCACCATGCTTCCTGCCCTCGCCTTAATTTTTCTCTGCCACGGTCCCTACTGTTCCTGACAGTGACCTGAGCATGGCGTTCCGGGTGCAGCCTTGCCCCTGGAGAACTCAGGTTCCTCCAGGAGGTCCCGTCCTCCACCTGCACCAGCACGGGGTGGGGAGGGGCTCCCCAGGAGGCTGCCCAGGAGGCACCCACGCAGCCAGCCTGCTGGGCCTGCAGGTAGCTCTCCTCCTGGCCTCGGGGCCTGTCGGTGGCACCGGGCTGGGGGAAGGTGGGAATGCAGCCTTGTCACCTTTCCTCGGTGAAGCCACAGCCACAGACAGAGCGCCCACCTTCCCATTTTCCGTCTGCACAGGCCCAGGACGGTGCTTCTGCCACAGGGAGTTCAGGAGCGACTGAGCTGCTGGGGCTTAAAGCCTCAGACTTGCTGTTCTTACCAGGATTTAGTAGATTTTCTTGAATGTCTGGTTCTCCATTTTCTTTATGGCCTTAGGACAATTTCCAGAGATTTTAAATGGTTTATTTCTTTATAATTTTCACCAGTGAAATGGTTGTTTTGCGGGGGAGAGGGTCCTCTGAGCACCCTATTCTCTCGTTCCAGAATCCCATCGGCTGTTCTGGAAGGTCCCTTCTCCGGCTCAGTGAACGTGGCCCACGGCGCACGCCTCGCAGCAGCCTCCCAGCTGCAGCCGCTGTCCGACCAGCAGTGAGCTCTATGTGGAACCAGGCTGTGAATTGAGGTATCAATTATGACCAAATTTTTAAAAATAATAAACCATATTTGGTCACATTGCTTTCACCAAAATTATTATTGAGTGAGAGCAAACTATGTTTACACTGTTTATAAAGAAAAAATAAATTACCTTTTAAAGTGCCTATTGCTATTCCATCACTATTTAAAATGCATTTCATGTCTTAAAATGAGCATCCGTCCTGGTACAACAGCAGATAAAAACTAAACAAACGAGCACGGGAGTCCGCTGTGCGGCTGTGGCGCCGGGTGCAGGCCAGCTCCGCAGGCTGCAGCCCCTCAGCCCGGCCGCAGCCCACACACCACTGCGTGCGGCAGGCGTGTGTCACGGGGGCGTCATGGGTGGTAAACAGGGCCCACATCCAGCGACACCAGGAGCCGCTTGACGTGTTTCCCCAAATGCCGAGCCCTCTGGGGTTTGTTTCAGAAGCTGAGGTGCCCTGGCCTCCAGGAGCCTCCTCCCAGGAAACGTAAAACTTGGCCAAACGGTGGGGTGAGGGTGGCCTGGCTTGTGCTGCACTCACCTTTTGCTGAGTGACAAACAGGCCCTCATGCTGCCTCACGTGTGACACATAAGCACGTGGCCGTGGACTGTGGGCTCAGCTGGGAACCTCCAACACGGCCCCTGACAGGCTGGGAGGGGGCACCTGGCACCTCTTCACTCCAGGCTGAGTCGACTGCCTGGCGAATGCCCCTGCGTGTGCCGGCCTCTCAGCCAGGCAGCGGGGCCCTAAGCGATGCCAGCGGGCGGCTGGCACTCTGTGGCTGCCCTGAGGGGCACAGAGCTCATCCCACTGAGTCCTGGGCAGGACGGCTGAGAGCCTGCTCAGGTGAAAGGGGAGGGACGTCGAGCCCACTTCCTCACTCGAGCAACATGAAAGAGCTTGTGGTCATAGTTTATGCAACACAAATTTCCCTGGAAAATGACATTGTGACTTCACATGGACATAGTGCAGAGAAGAAGCAGTTTTTCTATCACTTTGGCCGATGCTAAGTGAGGCTCAATCAAAAACTGTGGTATTAAGAACTTCCCAACGACGCAGAGGGCAGCGAGCAGCCCGCATTTCCTAAGGAAGCGGCGCAGGGCAGGTGAGCTTGTCAGGGCAGCAAAGAGCGGAGGTGCTCCCAGGGCCACGGGGCACCAGGAGGGCATGGGTCCCGCGAGGACAGGGACCCGAGGGCCCAGTGCCCTGCCTCCTAACTGCACCCGTGGCTGACTGGGAATAAATCAAGAGTCCCCTGCATTCTTGGGCCAAAGTCCTGCAAATGTGAAAAAAACTAGAAGTTCTTTTGTCTGGAAAATAACACCATAAATCCTGGCTGTGCAGTCAGCTCACTCGCAGGACACAGAGGCACAGTCAGGGCAGGCTATGCTGACTCGTTTGCGTCAGCTAAACCATCACTATAAATGTGATTAGCGTGCACAGGAGTGAGTCTGTGGTGGGACTGCAAGTCGTCTTGCACCGTGGAGGCTCCTCTAGGGGGCACTAAGGCTCGAGGGCTTATTAATTCCTTCCCACTTAGCATTACAAGAACCACCGGAGGAATATACTGCAGAGACATCAATGCAGCTGGGATCACACGGTTTATTACTCACACAGGGACCTTACAGACCTCCTGGTGCCCTGGGCGCTGGCTCAGGGGACCCGCGTGCTGTTGTGGGGCGGGCGTCTCTGGGTGCGGCTGGAAGGGCTCCGGTTTGGAACAGGCTGTGCCCAGAGCTCAGCGGTGCCTCCTTCGCGAGGAGCGGCTCAAGCAGCAGCAGCAGGCGTCTGACCCGAGAGACCTCCGCGAGGCGCCAACTCGATGGAGCGTTACCGTCAGCGGGCCTCAGCAGGTGTCTTCCATCCAAGGGCTGAGCACAGCGGCTCGGGATTCCCAAGGAGAACTTGTATGCACTTCAGGTCCTCTTTTTATAGCCAGTTTGCTGGCATTGCCCACAGCAGCCCAGGCCTCCTCTGGGGGGAACAGACTGTGGGTGCGCTTACAGGGGCTGCGCCCTGTGCGGTGTGTGGCCAGCATGCTAACTGCGGCCTGTCAGACTTCACTCCATCTTAAAGCGCTTCCCAATGTTGAGGTTTACACTCTGTTACAACTCACACTTCAAATTCATACAATATATCACTCTATAATCAGATGGATTGTCAGGGTCGCCAGGAGCCGCGGGCTGAGCGAGGGTTGCCGGAAGACACTGCTCCCGGGACCCCCCAGAGGAGACAATCCCGAGGCCCAGGCCCCAGCTTTCCTGACAGGCCCAGGGGAGCAGAGTGATGACCGAGGCCCCAGGCTCCAGCCCCCCCAGCGCCTCCACCTGTGAACAGGGAGTGGGGAGACGCGCCCACGTGGGAACCGCCTGTGGTCCTGGGCTGGAAAGCGAGGGCGTTTGCGCTGAGCAGAAGCTGCTGGCACCGGGCTGCGCAGCGAGAGAGGTCGCCGAGGCCATGGTGAGCACTGGCAAGGTCAGTGCCTCCTGCCCCCACGTACTTTCCTGCAATCGTGTTTATTTTCCTTTTTTACTCACTTCTTTGCGTTAAATCCTTGGAAGCTGATAATAAATAAATAAATAAATAAATAAATAAATAAATAAATAAAAGAAGGTCACCTGAGTGACTTCTCACATTAAATCGTGACGCCACCTGAGCAGCTGGAGGCTTAGCTCTGTGCTGGGTTGAAGCTGGCCCTGCAGAGGAAGGCTCAGGAAGAGGGCAGGGAGAGGGCAAGAGCAGTGGTGAGAAGGCAGGTGCCGCCAGGAGCAGTGAGCACCACTGAGGCCCACCAGTGCCTGTGCTTCCTCTCACTTCGTCTGCACGACAACCTGTGTCCATTACATTATTGTTCTCCTCACTATGCGGGAGGGACTCTCCGCCTCCTGAAGGGGAAGAAGCACCAGGACCAGACATGCTGGGGACACCCAAGTGTTGCTCCGGGCCACACGGTTTCCCTACTGCCAGCTCCAACAATTATTTCTCCTGGAGAAAAACCTTCATGAATGATGCAATGCCATCAGAAGGCCATGGGAAGAGTGCAAACCCATCTGCGCTAACTAGAAAGTGTACTAAGGGCCAGGCTTAGAGTCGGATCCCTGCTTCATTCAGCAGACATACTAGACCTCCATCTGTGCCCTCAAAAGTCATCCCAGCTGGTTAAGCCTCCAGCTGCTCAGTGACAATGTCAGCTTGGGAACCAGGAGCAAACATCTTCCAGGGCCAACACCACGACCAGCCCCCACACGCCTGGACCTGGGCCTGAAAGAGTAAAAGTCAGAGCGGCGACTTATATGTTTGGACCTTGGCCACACGCACCCCCAGGAAGGCCTCTCCTGCATGTATTTGGAGGCTGAACTGAGTTTTGGCTGCAAGAACCACTACAGAAAAATTTAGATTGAATAATTAAATCTAAAAATCAAAATAAACAAAAAAGAAATCTAATGAACAGAATAAACTGGTGAATAAAATAGAATAAGAGGCATGGAAATGAAACAGGCTGACAATTCTTAGAGGGAAGGGGGTGGGGGTGGGAGTGGGAAGAGATTAAACAGAGATCTCATATGCATATATGCATTACCTATGGACACAGACAATAGTGTGGCAAAGGCCTCGGGTGGGGCGGGAACTGGGTGGAGGGCGGTAATGGGAGTGGGGGGAAGAGGGACATGTGTAATAAAGGGACATCTCAATAATAAAGATATTTTTTAAAAAGCACCATTGAGTTGAATCTGGAAACATCATTTCCCACACACACGCCCCCTCTGGCTCCTGGTGGGTCACAGTGAGAAAACAGTGAGACAGGGGTGATTCTTACAGGTCCCCCTTCTTACTTGTAGAGTTTGTATAGTTTTCTCCTGGCATCCAATTCTGGAGGATATTTTCTATCCAGTATTTTATTTTTTAAATCTTTATTGTTGAAAGTATTACATATGCCCCCTTTTTTCCACCATTGACCCCTTCTAGCCTGCCCCCACCCCACCCCCCAGGCCTTCATAGACCTATTGTCTGTGTCCATGGGTTGTACTTATATGCATACAAGTTCTCACCCACTCACCCTTCCCCGCCTTCCCTCTAGGATTCCACACTCTGTTCCATGCTTCCATGTCTCTGGATCTATTTTGTTCATCAGTTTATTTTGTTATTTGGATTCCACATATGAGTGTGATCATGTGACACTTGTCTTTCTCTCACTGGCTTATTTCACTTAGCATGATACTCTCCAGGTCCCTCCATGCTGTCTCACAGGGTAAGAGATCCTTCTTTTTTACAGCTGCATAGTGTTCCATGGTGTAAATGTTCCACAGCTTTTTTATCCACTCATCTACTGATGGGCACTTGGGCTGTTTCCAAATCTTAGCTATTGTAGATTGTGTTGCTATAAACATAGGGGTGCATATATCCTTTCTGATTGGTGTTTCTGGTTTCTTATGATATATTTCTAGAAGTGAGATCACGGGGTCAAATGAGAGTTCCATATTTAATTTTTTGAGGTAACTCCATACTGTTCTCCATAGTGGCTGCACCAGTCTGCATTCCCACCAGCAGTGCACAAGTGTTCCCTTTTCTCCACATTGTCGCCAGCACTTGTCGTTTGTTGATTTGTTGATAATAGCCAATCTAACAGGTGTGAGATGGTACCTCATTGTTGTTTTGATTTGCATCTCTCGGATGATTAGTGACTTTGAGCATGTTTTCATATGTCTCTTGGCCTTCTGTATGTCCACTTTCGAAAAGTGTCTATTTAGGTCCTTTGCCCATTTTTTATTGGATTGTTTACCTTCCTTTTGTTAAGTTGTATGAGTTCCCTATAAATGTTGGAGGTTAGGCCCTTATCGGTGATAACATTGGCAAATATGTTCTCCCATGCAGTGGGCTTTCTTATTGTTTTGTTGACAGTTTCTTTTGCTGTGCAGAAGCTTTTTATTTTGATGTAGTCCCATTTGTTTATTTTCTCCTTAGTTTCCATTGTTCTAAGAGCTGTATTGGTAAAGATATTGCTATGACATATGTCTGATGTTTTGCTGCCTATGGATTCTTCTACAATTTTTATGGTTTCATGTCTTATGTTTAAGTCTTTTATCCATTTTGAGTTTATTTTAGTGCATGGTGTAAGTTGATGGTCTAGTTTCATTTTTTTGCATGTATCTGTCCAATTTTCCCAACACCATTTATTGAAGAGACTATCTTGACTCCATTGTATGCTCTCACCTCCTTTGTCAAATATTAATTGAGCAAAATGGCTTGTGTCGATTTCTGGGTCCTCTCTTCTGCTCCATTGATCTATATGTCTGTTTTTGTGCCAGTATCAGTCAGTTTTGAGAACAGTGGCTTTGTAATATAGCTTGATATCTGATATTGTGATCCCTCCTACTTTGTTCTTCTTCCTCAAGATTGCTGTGGCTATTTGGAGTCTTTTTTTATTCTGTATAAATTTTTGGAGAGTTTGTTCTAGGTCTGTAAAATATGCCATTGGTATTTTAATGGGGATTGCATTAAATCTAAAATTGCTTTTGGTAGTATGGACATTTAAATGATGTTGATTCTACCAATTCATGAACACGGTATATTCTTCCACTTATTTATATCTTCTTCTATCTCTTTTTTCAATGACCTGTAGTTTTCTGAGTACAGGTCTTTTGACTCCTTGGTTAAGTTCATTCCTAACTACCTTAATCTTTTTGTTGCAATGGTAAATGGGATTGTTTGTTTAGTTTCTCTTCCTGAGAATTAATTACTGGTGTGTAAAAAAACCATCAATTTTTGGTGTTGATATTGTATCCTGCTACATTGCCAAATTCATTTATTAAATCTAGCAGTTTTTTGATTGAGTCTTTAGGGTTTTCTATGTACAATATCATATCATCTGAGAATAATGAGAGTTTTACTTTCTCCTTTCCAATTTGGATGCCTTTTATTTCTTCTTCTTGTCTGATCACTGTGGTTAGAACTTCCAGGACTATCTCTATATATAAAAGCCTAAGGGACCAAATGACCGGAATGACTGGAATGACCAGTCACTATAATGCACACTGACCACAAGGGGCAGATGCTCAACGCAGGAGCTGCCCCCTGGTGGTCAGTGTGCTCCCAAGCAGGAGCGCTGCTCAGCTGACCAACCCATTCCGGCGGCCCACTAGCCCCAGGGGCAGCTACTCACTCCCTCAGTAGTCCTGCAGGTCCAATCTCTGGGGAACAGGCCAGGCACCAACAGACCAGCACTGCCGGCATGATCCTGACAGTGTTGCCAGCATCCTGGAAGTTGCCCTCGGGCACTGCGGCCACTTCTGCTCCCTAGATGCTCCACAAGGAAGAAACAATATAAAGTGGCTGCCAGGTGGCTCCCAACAACCAGCACAAATGTCAGCAGGATGGATCTGGATCCCAGGCCTGCAAGGGCGTGCCACCACCTGCCCAGAGGGCCAGTCGTGTCCTGGCCCTCCTCCCACCCCATGGGGACCCAACCTGTGCACAAATTCGTGCACCGGGCCTCTAGTGTTGAATAAGAGTGGTGAAAGCAGACATCCCTGTCTTATTCCTGTTCTTAGGGGAAATGGTTTTAGATTTTGCCCATTGGAGTATGATGTTTGCTGTAGGTTTGTCATATATGGCCTTTGTCATGTTGATATATGCTCCTCCTATTCCCACTTTGCTGAGAGTTTTTATCAAAAATTAGTGGCCCAGTGCACGGATTTGTGCACATTGAAAGGAAAATAGTTAGAAGAAATATTTTAAGATTGCTATTTGCCCTTTCTCTGTAATGGAAGTGTCAGAGATGAAAGACAATTAGTAAAATGTATATGAAAATCATATATAAATTTATTAATAAGTAAACAATAACATGTTAGAACAACAAAGACATGATATAAAAACAACAAAAACATGATATAAAAATAACGTTGATAAAAACAATGACTGATAGATTGATTAAACTTATTCTAATATCTCCCTGTACACCACATTAAGAGAAAAACACTTTCAGAGTGCTTGACTAATTTCCCTTGTGATGAAATATTTACAACTTTAACATCACATGCTCTTCGAACTCGAGAGAAAGCAACATATAACTGACCATGTCCGAAAATGGGTTCAGGTAGGAATATTCCTACTCTGTCTAGAGTTTGTCCTTGTGATTTATTAATAGTCATTGCAAATGCTGGCATCATGGGAAACTGTCTTTGAATTAATTTACATGGGAGGTCAGTGTCAGACGGGGACAAATCAGTTCTTGGAATCAGAACAACCTCTCCTTCCGCAGATCCTGTCAATAGTTCAGCCTCGATTATGTTAGGTCGCAATCTTCCTATATAATAAAAGCCTAATATGCTAAGTGCCCGGTCATCCATTCAACCAATCAAAGCATAATATGCTAATGATATGCTAAGGCCGCTCAACCACTTGCTATGACGTGCACTG
The DNA here is from genome assembly GCF_000147115.1 of Myotis lucifugus. Lineage (NCBI taxonomy): Eukaryota > Metazoa > Chordata > Mammalia > Chiroptera > Vespertilionidae > Myotis > Myotis lucifugus. Next base: position 181,512 of record NW_005871807.1, on the reverse strand, counting down.
ACCACCAGGGGGCAGACAGTCGACCAGTTGACCAGTTGCTATGAGGTGCAATGACCACCAGGGGGCAGATGCTCCGACCAGTAGGTTAGCTTGCTCCTGGGGTCCAGCCAATTGGGACTGAGTGAAACAGACCAGACATTCCCTGGAGCCCTCCCACAGTTCCTCCCCAGCCCCGATCGTGCACTGGTGGGGTCCATTGGCCTAGCCTGCACCCTCTCACAATCCGGGACCCCTCAGGGGATGTTGGAGAGCTGGTTTCAGCCCGATCCCGCAGGCCAGGCTGGGGGACCCCACCAGTGCACGAATTTGTGCACCAGGCCTCTAGTGTAATAATAAATCTAGTATCAAAGACCCCATTTACTATTAAAATTTCTCAGTAGCATGATGATTGCACCTACTTTCAATTTTAATTCATGACATGGCATTCCCAAAGGAGTAATACTATTAAGAAATTCAATGGGAAATTTCCCTTTTCGGCATCATCCGTTGAATCGATGGAATCATCACTCAAATCGGTATGAAAATCTCCATCGAGTATATCCAAAATTTCTTCATTTAATTTATGAACATGCTCATTTTTAGGACAAAGAATCGCATGTTTAGATATATTTTTAATATTATCTATAGATATACTATCTCCAAAGGTAGCTTCAATAATAGGTCTGTTACAAATCATTTCACAGGGAATTTCAATAATATCCATTCCTAAATGAAAACTGCTATCAAGTTTGTCATCTCCAAGTTTTACTAACCATTCACTATAAGCAGAATCCTCTGATCTCATATTTGCTTTAAGAGACAACTATCTGAAACATCCCCAAACATTATAGTACTTTAAACTCGTTTGTACTATGGCCGATGGCATAGCATGCAGCACAACACTGAGACAGTATCAAAAATCCCCTCTGAGAAGGAGAACTTTCCCACCAAATGCAACATTCAAATTCATAATCTCTCTTAGTAATCTATCCATGGTGTTTATAGCATGACTGGATGCCATGGTGCATTCATCAATAATGAGAAGTTGGGCCTTTTCAATGGTTTTAGCAATTTCACTCTTTATATCGAGTCTAGAAATTTAAGTTTCATTTAATGGAATTGGTCATTTATATTGGGAATGAAAGGTGCTTCCACTGAGAAGTAAATTTGCAGCAATTCCTGTAGACGCTGTGGGTAAAACAGTACCACCACGACCTCTAATATAATGTATTAAAACTTTATAAAGATATGCTTTTCCACTACTGCCTGGACCATCCAAGAAAAAGCAGTTGGGGTGTACAGTTTGATCTTCGATGGCGGAAGTTATAGTCTGAAAGGCTGCCAACTGTTCATCATTCAGAGAATTATCAAAACCTGTGCCTGTTGTCGCTCATACGATTCATCACATGTATTTGTATTCATTAATAAAGGATAGTCCAGAAGTTTGAAATGGGAATATTTCATTCCATGCAATGTGAATACTTCTTGAATTTCGTTAAGGGCATGCATTTCACAGTTCACACAGGCACCTTCTCTTCGGTGTAATTTCCAACAGAAATCTTCAATAAAATGAGATTTATTCCCATCCCATAATTTGTCTGCATCAGAAGGACATCCAAACACGCATATATATGCAAAAAGTTGCTGTAGTTGTTTGGGCATATTAAGGATGATCGCATCATCAATCGTATCTTTCCAGATAGTGTCGTCGATTAATAATCCTTGATGTTTAGCAGCTTCATGAAAAGTATCATAAATTTCACCTCCTACAGTTTGCAGATCAGCAAAACTTACCGCACCTTTTACATGCAGAAGCATAAGTCTAAGGTAATATCGTTCTGGTTCTCTAAAGCTCACAGTGAACAGTCTACCCAATACTTTTGGCATTTTCTCCACGAAGAATTATTAAACACATAATGCTGTGGAATCTCCCAATAATAATAATTATGCACGTCGGAATCTTCTCTATTCAATAAGAACCAAGCCATCAAAGTCAAGTTATGCCTTCTAGTCCTATCTATAACTTCAGCAAAATCATCGGTATGAAAATACAAATTCTGGTCATTTGGCAAATGAATAGCTAATCTTCGCATTGCAAAAAGTCTCCAAACAGCCTCAGGCGTGCTCACATACCTGGAGTCAATGAAGTCCTATACTTCGTCATGATTGATAATGTTTTTCTCAGAAATTTGAATATTTGCACAATTGTGCCCTTTATAGATGTATTTAAATAAATATTTGATACTTTTAATTGGTGCGCAGACTTCAACATTTATATGACAGTCACATTTAAGGCACAAATATGGGTTGTAAGAGACAATCCAAGTTATCGACAACTTTATTTCCAGTAGACATGGTGCTACCAGATCTTCGTTTGTATTGGGGATCTCCATCAATAGTTCCAATGGTCACATTTTGAAATTCTTTTGGATGTCCCTTTGAATATTTTCCATACATAAACTATTTGGATTTTGTATTCCATGTGGTCCATGTACCATATTTAATTTTACAATTTGAAAAAGTCGAGGACACTGGTCTTCATTTGGAATTTCTGCCTTAACTATACGGCCAATGTCATCTTCTGCTCATAATTGGATTCACTATCTAATATCAATAATATGTGAGCATGAGGCAGTCCGTGTTTCTGAAATTCAATGACATGAATTTTAGCTGTAACTTTGCCAAATAAATCAAATTTACATATATTATTGAAAAGAGCATTCAGCTTAATATTAAAAACCCTGGGTACCAAGTCAGGTCTGTTTTCAACTTTTTGCAAGGTTGTAAATTATTTGTAACTAGAGGCCCAGTGCACGAAATTTGTGTTAGCGGCTGCCGGCTGCAGGCTGCCGGCTGGGTACTCCCTCCCTTTCCCTAGCGAGCCCACCCACTGGTCGAACTCCCAGAAGAACTCCATCAAGGGTACAATTTGCATACTATACTTTTATTATATAGGATATCTGCCCATTTGGGGTTGCGTGTCATGGTTATGAATAAATTGGGCTTGCCATACTTCATTACAATTGCCATAGCATCCTGATATCGCTGCTGCATATTTCTGGGACTACCCTCAGAAGATGATGGAAGTATTACTTTACCAATCAGCACATTGTCATTTTCAGATCTAGATGTGAGATAATGCATCAAACCACGGTATTTTTCAACTCTCAACTTAGATTGGTTTGCTTTGATGAAATTTATCCAATTGGCTTCCATTTTTAAATATAAATTGAGAATATACTGTTGAGTTACTTTTCCTGCATTTAAAATAGGATTGAACGTGTCCAGGATAGAGAGATGAAATCCATAATACTGCATTTGTGTGACTCATGTCCTTACATTTTTTCTGGTATTATTGTCGATTACACTGTTGCCTCTGAGTCTTAATGCAATATCCGTTCCCCAGCCTTTCTTACCATGTGGAAAAAGAATAGGATACAGCCTTGCATCTAATGTAGGAAACAGGATACTGATTTGTTTCATTTTAGTGGCATTTGGATTATTGGGATCTGGTTTACAATGAATGAGCAAGTCCCTTTCAAAAGGAGGTTCTCCATCTTCATTTCTGAATATGACAGCAACCTCGGTTACACGGGGAGAATTATATCTACCTGGGTCACTGTTACGCTCGTATTTAATCACCATTGTTACTTCTATGGGAGCAATACCTTTTGCTGCTGCTTCAGATTGGGCTTCCTTTTCTACCTCATGTAGCATCTTGTACAATTTTGTTAATTCATTTATTTCATGCATGAGGTTGTTGATGTTGATCATGAGTCTTTCTGAGCAGCCCTGGTTTTCTGGCATTGCTAATCTTTTACTTGTCGCTTCAGCCGTATCCAAAATACAGAGTTGAGCAAACTTCCGAGAAACACCATCTGAAGGATATAAGGTTCCAGTGCGGTGATAAACTTGTCCATGTATTCTAAAACAGTATGGCCCATATCCTGATGGCAATGCGATAGTTGCACCCATTGAAGCAAAAGCAAAAGAACTATTTATGGGATGAATATTTTCCATCAAATTTTTACTGTCAGAATCTTTGTTTATCATTAATTTTTTAAAAACATGCCAGCTATTCTAGAAAATTTATATTATTTGGACAAACTTTGCCTTTGCTGCAACATCGAGTAGATTTTCCATCAGATGGTTTTTCATCAGAGAAATTTAGTGATAGACAAAATTGACATGTAATAGTCATTCCACCACAAATATGTTCAATAATTGTATCCTCATTTACTTCATTTTCGCTGTGAAGGCAGTTCCTACCAGTGTTGCAGAAGACCGGGTTAAAAACCAAGCCACACTTTGAGAAAGGGAGTTACATTTTATTTATAAATCCTGCGCAGGCCCAGAGAAAAATGTGTCTTTCAAATTCTGGGCTCCCAACATGGAGGAAATTCTCTATTTATACTTTTTCTAGTCCTTTGCCTCCCAAATTTGGAATGAGACTTCTGGGCCTTCTGAGAAAGAAGGCCTGCGTGCTGGGAAGGGGCCATGAGACCCTATCTCCAGGCCTGGCCTGGTGTCAGCACTGACAACTCTGTCTGGGGCATAGTTTACGGCCTCTGGAATGGGAGTATTCTTATTTTCCTTATTATTTAAGACAGAAGCCAGAATAGCAGGGTTAAAATTTCAAACAGCAGTTTTTTTATAAGATGGATGCTTCACCAGTATCGGTAGTATTTGTCGCTGACAGTTTTTTAGACATATTCTATCAATGACGACACTTTTTCTCGGCCACAGAAGTACATTGTGCCAATAGTAGATGTTCAGACATATTCTGTCCATAACGCCGGCTTCTTTCAGCTTCAGATGTACAATTGGGGCTGGCTGGCCAGGGAGGGACCCCAGGAGATTGGCCTGCCTGGAAGGGATCGCAGGAGGCTTCAGGGCGTGTCCAGCCCCGTCTTGCCCATTCCCGATCGGGGTGATTGGGGCCATCTCGCCCAGTCCCAATCAGAGCAATCGGGACTGGAAGCCCCAGCTCGCGCCCCCAGCCTCACAGCCCAACAGCCCCACCTGGCACCCTGCCTTGGTCTGGTGCCGCCCCCTCAGCTGCTCCACCATCCCAACTGCAGGGCGATTGGCAGAGTGATAAGACGGGCTCCCTCAGCACCTGGGAGCCGCCCCGCCCCCCCGCGGCTGCCACTGGTCGCAGTCTGCTGTGGGGCAATCGGCAGGGTCATGGGGCCCTCACTCGCTCCCTCAGTTTCCCACTTGCACCCGCCTTGGCCTGGCGCTGCCAGCTCACCTGCTCCACCATCACACTGTGGTCTCGCTCTCATCAGAGCCCATCGTGGTCGGCAGCGCCTCCACTGCTGCCCAATGCCAGCGCCCCATCACCAATGCCTGTCATGGTCCGTGCCGCCCCCTGGTGGTCAGCACACATCATAGCGAGTGGTTGAACTCCTGGTTGAGGGAACAATTTGCATATTAGGCTTTTATTATATAGGATGGGTGTTGGGTTTTGTCTAATGCTTTTTCTGCATCTATTAATATGATCATGTGATTTTTGCATTTCAATTAGTTTATATGATGTATCATGTTTATTTATTTGTGAATATTGGACCAGCCTTGCATCCCTGGATTAATCCCACTTGATCATAGTGTATAATCTTTTTAATATATTGCTGGGTCTGTTTTGCTAATATTTTGTTGAGGATTTTAGCATCTGTGTTCATCAGGGATATTGGCCTGTAGTTCTCTTTGTTTGTTGTGTCTTTATCTGGTTTTGGAATTAGGATAATGCTGGTCTCATAAAAGGGGTTGGAAGTGTTCCTCCCTCTTGGATTTTTTGGAATAGATTGAGCAGTTTAGGTGTTAGTTCTTCTTTGAATGTTTGGGAAAACTCCCCTGTGAGGCCGTCTGGACCAGGGCTCTTGTTTGCTGAAAGTTTTTTGATTACTGCTTCTATTTCATCAGTTATTATTGACCTAATCAGGTTTTCTGATTCTTCCTGATTCAGTTTGGGGAGATTGTATTTGTCTAGAATTTTGTCCATTTCATTCACACTGTCCAGCTTGTTGGCATATAATTGTTCATAGTATTTTTTACATAGTATTTATATTTCTGTGGTGTCAGTTGTTAATCACTGCTTTCATTTCTGATTTTATTTACTTGGGTTCTCTCCCTTTGTTTCTTTTTTTAAATATATTTTTATTGATTTCAGAGAGGAAAGGAGAGCGAGAGAGAGATAGAAACATCAATGATGAGAGGATTCCCTCATTGATCAGCTGCTTCCTGCAGGCCCCCTACAGGTGATTGAGCCTGCAACCCAGGAATCGAACCTGGGACCCTTCAGTCCACAGGCTGATGCTCTATACACTGAGCAATACTGCCTAGGTCTCTTTGTTTCATGATAAATCTAGATAAAGGTTCATCAATCTTGTTTATCTCTTCAAAAAACCAGTTCTTGAGGACAACCAAGATGGCGGCATAGGTAAACACCTGAATTTGCTGCTGCGCACAACCACATTAAAACTACAACTAAAAGACAAAACGAATACCATCCAGAACCACGGTAAGGCTGGCTGAGTGGAAATTCTACAACTAGAAGAAAAGAGAAAAGCGCATTGAGTCTGGTAGGAGGTGCAGAGGTGTGGAAGAGCAGAGGTATGGAGGCGCGGGCAAAAGGGGCTGGTAGCTGGGTACTCTGTTGTCTTTTTCAATCGGGAGAGAGAAACAAGCTCCCGACTGCTCTGAACTCCAGTTCCGGGTGAGAATTTGGGGACCCATACTCATACAGAGAGAAATTGGACTGTCTGGTGTCGGGCCGGAACATTGAGGGCGGCTTTCTCACAGAGGTGCTTGCAGCGGTCATTGTTCCTGCACGGGGCCGCAGGACACAGACCCCGGGACCTTTCTGAGGCAGAGCAGACTGGCAGCCATTGTGGTGTGCTCCACCCTGGTGATTCCCTGAGACCCCGCCCCACCCAATTTACAACCCCACCCAAGCTGTATGCAGAGGCTTTTGCATATGAATGGCCTGCCCTTTCTCCGCCTAAAAACCTGGGCAGACTCAGTGAGCTCCAAAGCCCCACTGAAGCAAGTCCTGCCCCAGAAGGGTGTCTCCAGCACAGAAGTTCTCCCACTGTAGACACAACTGGTCCTCACAGCCAATTGGCCTGGAGGTCAATTCCTCCCAGTGACATCAATAACAATCAAGGCTTAACTACAACAAGACTGTGCATACAGCCCACAAAGGGGTACACCAAGAGTGTCCACCTCAGGTAATTAGGGAGGCTGAGCCACTGGGCCCTATAGGACACCTAGCACAGAAAGCCACTCTATCAACACAGGGAAGCAACCAAATGCGGAGACAAAGAAACAGGTCACAAATGAAAGAAATGAAGGAAAGCAAACTACTGGATATAGAGTTCAAAACCATGGTTATAAGGTTACTCAAGAATCTTCTAGAAACCTCTGAGAAATATAGTGAGACCCTCAAGGATATGAAAAAGGACCAATTAGATATTAAGCATACACTGACTGAAATAAAGAATAATATACAGAGATCCAACAGCAGACTAGAGGATCCAAAGGATCAAGTCAAAGATTTGAAATACAAAGAAGCAAAAAACACCCAACCAGAAAAGCAAAAGAAAAAAAGAATACAAAATATGAAGATAGTGTAAGGAGCCTCTGGGACAACTTCAAGCATACCAACATCTGAATTATAGGGGTGCCAGAAGAAGAGAGAGAGCAAGATATTGAAAACCTATTAGAAGAAATGACAGAAGACTTCCCCTACCTGGTGAAAGAAATAGACTTACAAGTCCAGGAAACGCAGAGAACCCCAAACAAAAGGAATCCAAAGAGGACCACACCAAGACACATCATAATTAAAATGCCAAGAGCAAAAGACAAAGAGAGTATCCTAAAAGCAGCAAGAGAAAGAAAGTCAGTTACCTACAAGGGAGTACCCATACAACTGTCAGCTGATTTCTCAACAGAAACTATACAGGCCAGAAGGGAGTGGCAAGAAATATTCAAAGTGATGAACAGCAAGAACCTACAACCAAGATTACTTTATCCAGCAAAGCTATCATTCAGAATTGAAGGTCAGATAAAGAGCTTCACAGATAAGAAAAAGGTAAAGGAGTTCATCACCGCCAAACCAGTATTATATGAAATGCTGAAGGGCATTCTTTAAGAAGAGGAAGAAGAACAAAAAGGTAAAGATAAAAATTATGAACAACAAAGTGACAACAAATATATATCTATCAACAAGTGAATCTAAAAATCAAGTGAATAAAAAATCTGATGAACAGAATAAACTGGTGAATATAATAGAATCAGGGGCATAGAAAGGGAGTGAACTGACAATTCTCAGGGGGAAGAAGGTATGGGGGGGTGGGGGAAGAGACTGAACAAAAATTGTACACCTTTGGACAAGGACAGTGGGGGGTGTAAGGGCAGGGAGTGGAGTGGGAACTGGGTGGAGGGGAACTATGGGGGAAAAAGAAAAAACTGTAATAATCTGAACAATAAAGATTTATTTTAAAAATCAGTTCTTGGTTTCATTGACTCTTTTGTTTTGTTTTTTGTTTGTTTGCTTGTTTTGTTTTTTAGTCTCTATGTTATTTATTTATGCCCTAATCTTTATTTCCTTCCTTCAACTTACTCTGGGCTTTTCTTGTTATTCTCTTTCTAATTCTTTAAGTTTTAGAGTTAAATAGTTTAGTATTAATTTTTTTTGTTTGTTGAGGTAGGCCTATTGTGCTATGAATTTCCCTTTCATAACTGCTTTCACTGAGTCCCTGAGATTTGGGGTTGTTGTGTGCTCATTTTCATTTGTTCCCAGGAAGGTTCTGATTTCTTTCTTGATCTCATTGGTAACCCATTCATCCTATATAATAAAAGGGTAATATGCAAATTGACCCTAACAGCAGAACGACCAGAATGACCGCTCAACCAGTCACTATGAGGTGCACTGACCACCTCTCGGTTCCTTTCCCCAGCCTGCAGGCTCCAATTGCTCAATGGCAAACGGGGAACTGGGGGTGGGTGTCAGGGGATGCGGGTGGTGCCAGGACAAGGCCCCCGCCCCGCCAGTCACCCCACACATAGAGGGCAACCCATGGTGGGGGCGGGAACAGCCAACCTCTCGGTCCCTTCCCCCAGCCAGCAGGCTCTGATCACCCAATGGCGAATGGGGAACTGGGGGTGGGTGGCGGCGGGGAGCGGGGCCAGCTACAGGCAGCTGGGAAAGATGGCCCTGATTATAGGCCAGGCCTAGGGACCATACCTGCACACGAATTTCATGTGCCGGGCCTCTAGTTGTTTAATAACATGCTATTTAGCCTCCGTGTGTTTGAATGTTTTTGAGGTTTTTTTTTACTGTAGTTGATTTCATTCCATTGTGATCTGAGAAGATGCTTGACATGATTTCAATCTTCTTGAACTTGTAGAGACTTGTTTTGTGTCCTAACATGTGGTTTATCTTTGTGAATGATCCATGTGCACTTGAGAGCAATGTATATCCTGCAGCTTTGGGGTGAAATGTGCTATAAATGGCAATTACATCCATCTGATCCAGTGTGTCCTTTAGAGTCACTGTTTCCTTATTAGGTTTTTGTTTGGAAGATCTGTCCAGTGGAGTCAGTGGGGTGTTAAAGTCCCCTACTATGACTGTATTGTTGTTGATCTCTCTCTTAAAGTCCTCCAAAAGTTTTTTTATATGTTTAGGTGCTCCTATATTGGATACATATATGTTAACAGGATTATATCCTCTTATTTGATCAATCCCTTTAGTACTATGTAGTGACCTTTGTTGTCTCTTGTTGATGGCCTTCATGCTATTCCCTGCCGACCTGTAGAGTTTCTGGTGAAAAATCAGCTGACAGCCTTATGGGAGCTCCTTTGTAGATAACCAATTGCTTTTCTCTTGCTGTCTTTAAGATACTCTCTGTCTTTAATTTTTGGCATTTTAATGATGATGTGTCTGGGTGTAGGCCTTTTTTTGATTTTTCTTCTTGGGGTTCTCTGTGCCTCCTACACTTGTGTGACCTTTTCCTTCACCAGGATAGGGAAGTTTCCTGCCATTATTTCTTCAGATACATTCTCTACCCCTTGCTCACTTTCTTCCTCTTCTGGCACACCTGCTATTTGAATATTGTTATGTTTCACATTGTCCCACAGCTCCCTTAAGCTGTCCTCCTGTTTTTTATTTTCTTTTTGGTTCTCTAACTGAGCGATTTTTCCTGCCCTGTCTTCTAATTCACTTATCCAGTCCTCAGTTTTCCCTAATCTCCTGTGCATTCCTTCCAATGCATTCTTTGTTAGTGCTGTGTCATTCTTCATTTCCAATTGGTCTTCTTCCATAGTTACTATATCTTTTCTCATGCTGTTGAGCACAGGAAACTGGGGTTGCTGCCTTCCAAGCTCAAACCCTAGAGCCTCCAACCCTGGATCTGCTCACACAGCTCTAGTCCACTGTGCCCTCCCTCTGCTGGAGCCCAAGGTGAGTGGCTGCACATGAAATTTTGGGCATTGGCCCTTTAATAGGGTGCCTGCATTTCCAACTGTCTCTCTCTGGTAGACAGCAACTCTGCTGCTTTTCACAGCCAGATGTTATGTGGGCACCTTTTTCAGTTCCGGTGCTCTGTGCTGGAGGGCCCAGTTTTGGAGCCCAGCCAGCCCTTTCACGCCTCCGCCCCTCCTACCAGTCTCTGTGTTTGGTTCTTATGGTGCTCTCAAGCCAGTCTTCAGTTGATTATTCAGGATGGTTTTCCTATATTTTAGTTCTAATTCCAGATTGGTCCTGGGAGAGTGTCAGTGTCTCTATCCAGTATTTTAAATTCAAAGGCTAATGAAGTAATTAAATATGTGGAAGATGAGTTTTGCCTCTGATGCTTTTTGAACTCTTCTTTGTCCCTCCTGCAGGAAAAGTGTTGAAGTCCCTGCTGTTTCCAGAGTGAGGCTGAAGAACACATGTCCACTGGAAGTGAGGTGTCCCAAGGTCTATGAGAATCTCAGCATAAAAGTGAGGCACACCCTGTCCATCTTCTCAATGGAAAGTGCATGTGTGTGTGTGTGTGTGTGCATGTGTGTGTGTGCACGTGTGTGTGCACGTGTGTCTCTTCCTAACATACTCTGCTAACCCAAAGGAAGGGAGAGGCCTCCAGTTACTCACATTTCCTAGTACCTGGCTTGGTAGATGTGCTAACAAATGTATAAATATTCGTTAAACTAAATACATGTGGAAACTACAGGGAAAAGTTAAACCACGGTAATATATACTTATGCATTTCTATAAGTATATATTATTCCATTAAAAACTTCAAAAATAGCTCTTATTTTTTATAAAGTGGTTATTTAGAAACTTAGGAAAAATATAGAGAAATAGAAGAAAAATGATCAGATCAGAAGTTTTGGCTTTTCAGTGAACAAAACTGGCTAGCACAAAATCTAGCTCAGTTGACAGTAAAGTCGCAACAAAATTCCTATGCTGACAAACTTATCCTCAGAACTTCTGTCTCCTGATTTCCCTCCCCTTTCCTACTTGGAGAGCATAGTGACCTTGACCGCATGCCTTTCACATCTTCTCCACTCACTCCACGTGGCCTGGAGTCCACAGGACCCATGCAGACCTTGCATTATTTCCAGCCAAGAGCAAACCTTTCCACATTCCTCACTCTATTTGGCTTTGCAACCCATGCTCTGCACTCTTGTGCTGCGCTCTTGTCTCGGATATAAATTATCCCTAAATGGCTCAGCTACCACTCCAGAGCAGCTGCCTGCTCCTCGGACACAGAAGCTGCTCAATCTCCAGCACTGAGCCTGGGGCTCCAGCACGTCCCACCCGTCTCACCCTCTCCTGCTCCTGCCTCTGGGGTGTCTCTGAAAGGAGGCAGTTTCCTCCACTCTGAGCCGGAATCTCCCAGTGCTCCAACTCTTCCCGGCTTATCTTTCACAAATTGTGCTCCGTGTTTTAGACGCCTGAGTTACAGGTATTTCTCTACAACAGCCAGCAAGAATCTAATGCTATTTCTACCCAGAATGTGGAGTCCAGGAGCAGGGCAAGCCTCTCAGACTCATGATTCCTTATAGGTAACAGGTGCCTTAGATGCTTCTCTCCCCCAACACTCACCTCCTCACCCCCACCATCAGGCGGGTGGTTCTTAGTGCTGAAGAGCTGCTACCTCGGGGTAGGAAAACCTAAGCTTTAATTGATTAATTGATGGAGGCTCATGATGGACAAATTTGAGAGTTAAAAACTCCACCAGGGGCCCTGTGCTGGGGGCTTCCTACTTTTGTTTTACCTCTAGGAGTGGACCAGGTTCTCACAGTGAATATTGTGAGACAAACACAAAAACTAATAATAAAGGCCTATTTATCTCAGTCCTTTTTATCCAAAATATCATATCCAACTTTCAACAGAAAATTACAAGGCACACTAAAAGACAAAATCACAGTTTACTCAGGCAATGCAAGCACAAGAAATAGACTCAGATATAGCAGAGATGTGGGAATTATCAGACTGGAAATAAAACAACTATGATTAATATGCTAAGGACCCTAAGGATAAAAGTGGACAACATGCAAGAATACATGAGTAATGCAAGCAGAGACTGCTAGGGAGCTAAACACTGTTAACAGAAGTGAATGCCTTCGGGGACTCATCACTAAACATGCTGAGGAAAGAATCAGTGAGCTTAAAGAAATATCTGTGGAGAGTTCCAAATGTGAGATGCAACAAGAAAATAATAATAATAAATATGTAATGGAATATTCTAGAACTGTGGTACAATTACATAGTTATCAAATACACTTAATGGTGAGAAACGAGATGCTTTCTTGCTGAGATCAAGAACAAGGCAAGATGCCCCATCTGGTGATTTCAATTCAACATTATGCTGGAAGTCCTCACCAATGCAATAAGACAAGAAAAGGAAATAAAAGATATACAGATTGGAAATGAAGAAATAAAATTTTGTTTACAAATGACATTATTTTCTCTGCAGAAATTCACAAAGAATCAATAATTTAAAAAACCTCCTGAAATTAACAAGTGATTACAGTGAAGTCACAGGATACAAGATTAATGTACAAAAATCAATTGCTTTTTTATATACTAGTAATACATCATGGGAATTTCAAATTAAAAACACAAAACAGTACTTACATTACCAAAAAAGGAGAAAATTTTAGATAGAAAGCAAACAAAATATTTACAAGATCTATATGGGAAAAACTGCAAAACTCTAACGAACTAAATAATGGAGAGATGTTCATAAATAGAAAGACTCAATATTGTCAAGCTGTCAGTTCCTCCTCAATTAATGTATAGAATCAAGGCAATCCAATCAAAATACCATCAAGTTATTAAATGGATATGCACAAACTGTTTCTAACATTTGTATGGGAGCAAAAGATCCAGGAAAGGTAACACAGTCCTGGGGGAGAGCCAGTCAGCCGGCGAACACTGTAGACTCTGTATCAAGTGAGCATAATCAAGACAAGGTGGTATTGGTGAGAGAACAGACACACAGATCAGTGGGACAGGATAGAGGGCCCAGAAATAGACCCACACAAATGCAGTCAGTTGATTTTGACAACAGAGCAAAAGCAACTCATGAAGAAAGAAGAGTCTGTTCAGCAAACGTTGCTGAAATAACAAGAGGAAAAGTGAGTCCAGACACAGACCTTCCACCTTTTCCACAAATTAACTCAAAGTGGATCATAGAACTCAATGTAATACACAGACATATAAAACTCCTAGAAGATAACATGATAGAAAATCTAGGTGATCTTGGGTTTAGTGATGACTTTTTAGATATAACACCAAAAACATAATCAAAGAGAGAGAGAGAGAGAGAGAGAGAGAGAGAGAGAGAGAGAGAGAAGGTAAGTGGAAGTTAAAATTAAAAACTTCTGCTCTGTGAAAGGCACTGTTTAGAAAATAAGATGACTAACCACCGACTGGACTAAAATATTTTCAGGGTTTGATAAAGGATTAGAATCCAAAATCTTAAAAAGGAACTCTTAAAACTCAATAATAAGAAAATGAACAATATAATTTTTAAAAATTGGTAAATGATTGGAAGAGACTCCTCAGTAAAGAACAAATACAGATAGCCAACAAGAATGACAAGATGCTCCCCACCATCTGTCATCAGGGAAATGCAAATTAAAACCAGGAGATACCACCACACACCTATTACACTGGCTAAAATCCAAACACTGACAACAGCAAGTGCTGGCAAGGACGTGGAGCAACAGGAACTGTCAGTCACTGCTGGTGGGAATGCAACACGGTGCAGCCACAGTGGAAGACAGTATGGCATTTTAAAAACACACACAAAACAAAGTATACTCCTATCCTATGATCCAGCAATTGTACTCTTTAGTATTTACCCAAATGAACTGAAAACTTATGTCCACACAAAAACTGCTCATGAATGTTCAGAGCAGCTTTATTCATAACTAGAGGCCTGATGCACGAAGATTCATGCAAGAATAGGCCTTCCTTCCCCTGGTTGCTGGCACCGGTTTCCCTCCAGCACCAGGGACCCAGGCTGCTTCGCTCCGGCTGCCACTGCCACCCACCGGGACCGGGGCTGCTTCGCTCCAGCCGCTGCTGCCACCCACCAGGGGCGTGCTCTGAGCCATGCTCCCAGCCATGATGCGGCCGCTAGGAGCATGCTCCCACCCCCTGGTGTGCGTCCGCTGGGGCTGGGGGCAGCACCAGTCCCCTCCCACCTATCTGCTGGCGCAGCTCCTCCTGAGCGGTCCTGACGCCTGGCTAATTTGCATATTACCTGTTTATATACTGTATATAGACTGCTAAGACTCAGAAGCAACCAGGATGTCCCTCAGCAGGTGATGGAGAAACGGTGGTCCTTTCAGACAATGGAATAGTATTCGGCTCTAAAAACAAATGAATAATTGAGCCACGAAAAGACATGGAGGAACCTTACCTGTATATGACTGAGTGGCAGAAGCAGAAGTGACTGCAGGCTACGTACTTCACTGTGCGATTCCAACTCTATGGCAGTAGAAAAGACAAAACTGCCGACAGTACACCATGGGCCTGAGTTAGTGACAACACAGGCTCGTCAGCTTTAACCACATGTCTTCATGCGGAGTGTGAATAAGGGGCAACTCGGGGAGGGGGGACAGGAACCCTACTTTCCATTCAGTTTCGCTGTGGACACGGAACTGCTGTAATAAAGTCAATGTATGAAGCCACGGTTTCCCACGCATCTGACCCACCACCGCCTCCCTCTGAGGACCCTGAGGGACAGGTCTCTGCAGTTTCTGAAGGCCTCTGGCCGGGGCGAGGCTACCCAACAGGACATCCAAGGCACTGGGTGGCTGTGTCGGCATTTGGCCCACAGGCTAGCACAGCTCTGATTAAATCCAGGGCTGCCTGCCAGGTGGGTTTGGGGGTTTGGCCTGAGTGCTCCTGCTGGGGGGCTGCAGTGACCCTGCAGCTGGGCCTGGAGAGGAGCTGAGCTCCCAGCAGGCTGCCTGCTTGGCCAAGCACAGGGTGGGTGTCATTCTCATGACACAGATGTTGGCTCGGCTTGAAGGTCTTTCTCCCAAGAGGCCCATCTGGACAGGGAAGGTGATCCCAACAGGAGAGAACCTGTGGGAGCTGCAGCACCTGGAGGGGCACCCCTGCAAGTAGGGTGCCCAGCAGCACTGGGTGGAGGAAGGGGCCTGCTGTGCCAGTAAGTGGGGCTTCCTGACCCTCTCCTAACCCTGGAGGTGGAGCAGGCAGAGACCCTAAGCTACCGCTGTGTCGGCCCCTCACCTGGTTCAGGGCCCCACACAGGACTGGGCTGGGGAAGAGCCTTTTTGTTTAAAGGGAGCAAGGGCTCTGCTGTCCCTTGGTGCCGGCAGTTTAAGATCCAGAAGAGAGACCATCCCAGAGAAGGGCTCAGGACTGGGGGCTTGAAAATAGGAGGGACTGGAAGCCACTTGGCGGACGTGCCCTGACGTCGCTGACCTGCTGAGGCTGCGCAGGTGGTATGGGCGTCCATCCTGCAGGCAGCACAGAGTAGGGCACCCTGGGCTGCACTTCTCTCTGTTGACTTAGGAAAGTTTGTGAAGGCTTCCCCCGGGCACCCAGCGTGTCTCCAGGATCACCTTGAGCAGCAGGGCACATTGCTAGGAGCTCCTGGGCCATGCGGTCGAGGCGACAAGCAGCCCTGTGCACAGAGCACCCAAGAGTGGGGGCTGCCAAGGTGCCAGGGAGCTGAGCGCCTGTGGGAACTGGGAACACAGAAGACAGGCTCTCAGATTGCTTCCAGAACCCGGGAGGTACGGGGGGGATGGGGAGAGGGGCAGAGGGAGTTCCAAGCGTGTTCCCTTGGCCACCTGCTGACACCCCCTCCCCGTCACAGCTGTGAGTGGACAAAGAACCCCAAGCTGCCGTCCTCTCCAACACCCCAGGCTTCTTGTGGGCAGAAGGAAGCAGAGCATCCAGCCTTTTAAAAACCACCGGCAGGAGAGCCAGGCCGGCGGCGAGTTCTTCACAGGCACAAGTTTTAAATGGCCTCGCGGGGTGTGGACACGTCCCCTCCATCCAAGCAGATGTGGTCCCCAGAGCTATTCATCCAGTGGGGCAGAGGGGCCAGAGGGTCTCAGAGCGTCAGTTACAAAGTGACCCTGCAGCGCCCTCGCTGTCCGGCCCCTGGCCTCCAGCTCCCTGGCTGGATCCAGGGCCCGAGCCCCCGGCCCAGGGCAGCACAGGACAGCGGCCACTTCCACCAGCAGAGATGCGCTTCTCCGTGCGCTCAGCCCAGGTGTGGTGTGCCAGGAGCGGGAGCTGGCCCGCAGCCCTCCCGCTGCCTCAGCGCACGTGGCACAGGGCTGAGTGCAGGTGTGGTCAGAGTGAGGGGAGCGGGTGGGGCCCTGGAGACTAGAGCCCAGCCAGGACCTTGAAGCATCTGAGGGGGGACACGGCCACACCAGCACCCCGGCCCTGAGGACACAGGCGCCCCTGCCAGGGGAAGGGGGGACTCCTGAAGAATGGACATGTACCCCAAAGAGACAGTCACCTTCAGTGACAAAGGTGAGTCCGCCATCCCAGCAGCTGCGGGCTTCTCAGGAAGGTGGGGAAGGCAGGCTCTACAGAGCGTGCGCTGTCACTGACCCGGGGCGCTGCCTTCAGAGTGGTCACAGTGCTGGGTGCGCCCTTGGCGAGGCCCAGTGACCTCCCATTCCTTCTCAGGCCCCTCCACACTCCCAGCGCTCAGCACTGCCCTGCCCCGTCCCTCCCGCCCAGGGCTCCCTCCCAGGACGCCCGCAGGCCAGCCTGGGTCTCGGTCAGCTGTCCCTCCCGGCACTCACTCCCCCCGCTCCTCCACCCGCCCTGTATCCCGTTATTTCACACATTTCCCAGCGCTGCCCTGTCTGCTGGACCAGGGACTCCACGGCGAGGGTCCTGTATCTCCTGAGGTCAGGGCAGGCTGTCAATCACCCTGACTCTCAGCCCCCTGAGGTGGAGGATGGGGATCGCATGGACAGACGGACAACCAGCTCAGAGGAGCTCCGTGGCTGGTCCAGGGAGGAACTGTGTGTAAAAGAAATGTTTGTCCAGTTGAGCCCAGTCAGTGCCAGCTTCCAGGCCCCAAGCCGCATACCTGGAGTCCAGACCTTGGCCCTGAATGCTGTTCCCACCAGACAGACAGATAGATGACACATAGATGGACAGACAGACAGACGGGTAGACAGATGACAGACAGATATGGATGGGTATTTAGGGGTAAGTGGTCACAGAGAACAGCAGTGATACGCGGTGAGGGGAGCACTCACAGCCCAGCATGGATACAGGCAGAGGGTGCTGCTCTGCTCATCTTGTTCTAACTGATGTGTAAGTTTGAAATTGTTTCCAAATAACTTACAACCACAACAAAAATTACCTGTTTTGTTTTTCATTTATGGTGATTTTCATTTGCTGGATAACAAATGACCTAGTGACAAAGCTACACGGATCCTTCCAGCGTTCGCCTGTGCCAGCCCTGGAGGCAGGTCCCGCCCCGACCACCCACCTCTGTGCCCAGGTCTGGGGGCTCTGCAGGGACAGGACAGAGACCTGCCACCACGCCCAGCCCCCCCTCACACACACAGACACAGACACACACACAGACACACAGACACACACAGACACACACACAGACAGACACAAACACACACACAGACAGACACAAACACACACACAGACACGCACAGACACACAGACACACAGACACACACACAGACACACACACACAGACACACACAGAGACACAAACACACACACAGACACACACAGACACAGACACACACAGACACAGACACACACACACACACACAGACACACACAGAGACACACGGACACACACACACAGACACACACATGCACACACACACACACACACACAGACACAGACACACACACAGACACAGACACACACACAGACACACACACGCACACACACGCACACACACACACACACACAGACACAGGCACACACAGAGACACACACATAGACACACACAGACACACACACGGACACAGACACACACACACACACA